>NC_073691.1:7694376-7886692 GCF_029784155.1 Uranotaenia lowii
TGATATCAAATGCCCGGATTTTGTCTAACTGGGATTTTTTTTTCTATGCTACTTGACACCCCTGCACTTTTCGTTACAGTTGCAGTTGTTTACCGGTAGCACTACGAGCACACACATTTCTAGGAAGGATCTCAAAGCGCAATCTAAGTTCCCTTGAAAAGATCCATCCACATGCATGTGCTGCATCATTGCGGAGTACAATTCCAAGGTATAACCGGCTAGCATTTCACTAATGCTAAAACCGCCAACCTTCATCATACCCAAGTTATGTCACGAACGGGATTCGATCTCATGAACGTTGGCTTAGAAGACAAGGATGCTATCCTCAAGGCCACGATCTGCTGATTGGTATAGCAATTCTTCAAATGCTAGAAAAATTATCCAACAAATGAAATCGAGAGTGCTTAAAGCATGAGTGCAGGATTCAGTTAAAGTACCCCGGATCAAAAAGTCGGACAATAAACGGTCAAACCAGGAAACGAATGAGCTGTCAAAACAATCGGGCTGTTTCCAGACCAAAATCGGTCAGTTTTGCTACCAAAATCGGTCAGTTTTCCTACCAAAATCGGACAAAAATGGTCTGGATCTGAACGTTCTTCCCTGTTGTATGTATTTTCATTGGAGTTTTCAGGAATTATGTTTGTTTGGAAATAAAGTTTTAGTCATTTTACACACTTTTATTGTTCTTTTTTGATAAATTTATCACCAAATTGTACTGGACATGACAAAAATGAGGCTTTTTTTGGCCAATTCACTTGACTCCGGACTCCATGCGATGGAGATTCTGCAGAGGTTCTGCACTTTCCGGAACTACTCTTGGGTGGTATTTTATCTCCAACAAAAACTGAACAACAATCAGATGTTTTTTAACCGACAAGCTATATTTTGACAGTACTCGGTCCGTTTGTGAGACTCACTCTGATCTGGGGCAGTTCCTCCAATCAACAGGTCCCCCAATTAACCTTTCAAAATTAGGATTTCTCTAACAGCTCATTTGACTACTAGGATGCCAAAAAACTGAGCCCCATTTCTCTGAATAAGATCGATAGCGGTTTGTGATTTTCAGTCGAAAGTCGAAAGCATCACGCTCCACGTTCTTCACTAACAACCGGCTGTAAACGGTTATGTCCGCCCAGCGATTACCACACCACGATTTCAAATCCCGAATACCATTTGCGCAAATTGTTTGCAAATCACTCAATTGAGCTGTCTTCATCATCGACCGATCGGTCCATTTAGCATTTTCGTAAATTTGCAATTGAAGATGGGTATTTGACTCTTCAATACCGAAAAAAAACCAGTACTCGTTGGTGGTTATGGTAATTTTATGGCTCCTTTTTGCATACGATCAATTGCCAGATGGACACCGACATCGACCGGATCTTTAGCGGTCAGCTGCCTCTCTAAGCCCATTGTCATTCATGGTCAATTGGTTTCGATGGCCGCAGCGCGCCGGATTGAATTGTAAGTGCAATTCGCCACCATATCCATACGTAAGGATTGCGCTTCTGCTCGTTCAATATACCCGAATCGAATTTGGTATTTACCGATGGCATCGACTCGTAACTATTAGAAAAAAAAACCCGGAGAGGGATGCGGTTACAAAACAATCGAGATTTATCACCACCGGATCGTTAAAACCATATGGGTAATCTCCTTACTGGTAAGAGGAACGGGAAAGATCGTCGTTCCCCAGCGACTTGAAATGTTTGGCTGCCCGGTCAGCTTCATTCACTTTCACCGTAGATTTACTAGTGTGTGGTCAATTGAACCATTCATCAATTTTTCCCTAACCGCAAACAACCGTTTAGCAGCGGCGGTAACGCGGACAACATTTTGGACATCGCGCGCGGTTAACAATCCGCCTTCGTTGGATATTGCTAAACGACAAGCGTTTTGGATAATTCACAACCGCGATCCTGTAACTAAAGGGGAGATCTTCGTTGATTGCGATCTGACTTTATCGGAAGAAACCTACCGAATGGTAGTCGGCCACATTTCATCATAGCACCGCGTTGTTAAAGATTGAGTACCTACATTCATGAATGTCCCTGGCATTTTCCTCGCGATGATCAATGATCGCTGATCCCGGATTATGTTGGGCTACGGAGGAGGAGAACAAAATGTCTTTAGTTTTCCTGTGGAATTCATGCTGAGGGGGCGCCATGTGAACAACTTTCTTTTAGCTATGGGAAATTGTAATCACTAAATTGATTGGAGAGTTATGCGCTGTGGCAATTTTTGGATGTAGACATATAACCAGTAAGAAAGTGTTAAAACCGTGGAGTTTTTCAACCTTTTCAAATGATTTAACATAATATTTTACCTTATTTCTTTTATCCTGGTAGCCTAAGAAATAAGTCTGATGTTTCATCAACTGTTCTTAAAGACGTAAAAATTGTTGACTGTGTGGAGCCTAGTTCAGCGAAAATTATTCAATCAAGCTAACCAAAGTCCAGCATCAATCTTTGAGGTTGCGTCACAAGCTTAGTTGTCCACTCCCGGTTGTCGCCTTTCAATACTTTTGACTTCCGGTCGTCAATTCGTAGCACTTTAGAACAATTTTCCGGAAAAGTTCGATTCCACACCAAACAAAACCAAATCGACGCCTGCTTGTTCTATATAACTGTTTGACAATTTCTTTATAACTTCAGTGAAATTGCAAAAGAACTAAATATGTAACTGATAGTGTCATAGTCCAAAGCTTACTGGGTTTACTAGGAAAAATTTTATAGGGGTCGAATCAAACGGATTGTTAACTGCCATTTTTTCAGATCAAAACAAAATATACCCAGTTAAACATGTCCGGAAGATGGTAGGAAAGAGCACAATTCCAGATCCCTTGCTTTGACTGGAGCAAACACCAAAATCAAATCATTGCCCAAGTTTAAGAGCCATTTTTTCGACATTTTCAGGGGTTATAAATGTATGGCAATAAAGCCTGATTACGTTTTGTTTCGTGGGTTTTGTTTTTCCTTCATCGGATAAATATATGATCTCCATCCGTTGCGTTGATCGGAACAACATTACCCCTTCCTCCCAAGACGGATTAATCCATGAAGGTGGTTGATGTTTCCATTGAGCTTTGTTGAGCTTTTCGAACACTGCACTATGGGGTTTGAGGCGGCAAAAAGTCAAAAACTGAACTTTATCGGATCCCTTTTTTATTTTTACTAGTTAATAACTTAATATTTGACTAAGATATTCCCAGTTTTCAACTCATTATTTTGAATACTGAACGCACCACAGACATCATACTTTGAAAAATTGAAAAATTTATATGATGAAGAAAAAAATTTAAATCACATATATTTCTATGGAAAACATTTTTTTCTTAAATGTAAAGTACACCATATGAAAGCTTATATTCAAAAAAAATCCCCGCATTTCTCCATACTCTTTTCACTTTCAAGATCTAGTTTAAAGTCCTAAAAATACAATGAAAGAGATTCCAGGCACCTTAAAGCACCGTTTTTTGAGTTATAGTCAGATAAAGCTGAAAATATCACGCAAATGGGTAATTTTTACCCATTAATGAGTATAAATTCAACCAAGTTGATGTTGGTTTGTCGAAAAAAATGTTTCTCACGATTGATCAATCAATTCACACATTTTTCTCTTGAGTTTCATGAAATGTCTTGATGATATTTATCATTTAATGATCAATTAGTCCAAAACCCGGTTTTCAAAATAAATAAAAAGTAGGGTCAAAAACTACACTAAGCATCCTACTTTAAAAGTTGTTTATACAAAATTATTGTACGAATTTATTTTAAGTTAGTTAAAATAGAAATTTTCATACAAAATTTTCAATAAATACAAAATAGTCCAAAACACCTAATCATACTTTTTGCCGCCTCATTGTATGGAACTGCCCCATAGTGCACTGGTGGAAGAAGTGTTGGTGAAAGCCATTTGACAATAAGTGAGTTTTTTTTTCTCGAAAACAGGCTTTTAAACAGCGGTTTGAGCTATCTGTAAAGGTTTTATACTCGATTTCGCTGCTAAAATTCCATTTTTGAGTGATGTATGATTTATTTTTTATATGATGTGTCCATTTTAGAGCTAAATCCATTGTTACTCCAAGATATGTCAATTTCGTCACTCGTTCTGATTCAACAAACTGCCAAAATAGTTTTAGCAGCTCGAAATGGATTCAAACACATGTGCTTTGTTTTGGATAAGTTCAGAGAGAACCTGTTTTCGACGAAGTATTCCTGAGTTTCATATCTTCAGCTTTGTGCTGGATCATATCGTAGAGATTTGTTTCGGTATAAACAAGCAGGTATAATCAGCAAAAACGGTGAGTTTCCGTAGAGCTTGCCTTACTTGCCTTACTCATTCACATGGATGAGGAACAACAAGGGGCCCAAGTTACTTCCTTGAGGCACTTTAACTTTAAGGGGACGGAGATGACTTTTGAATCCGTTCAGCACAACGTATACTTGTTCTGTTAGGCAGAAATCTTCTGATGAGAACGTGCGCTTGTCCACGAATTTCATACAGGTTTAATTTTCTCAGAAGGATAGTATAGTCAATAGTGTCAAAAGGCTTTTGAGGTCTAGAAAATGGCCATTCTCCTTTTATTCTCTGGTGCGAGATAAATATCAACAAATAAATTGCAGGCCGCTAAAGACTGAGCTAAATCCATGCTGGTGGTCAATAATGATATTATTTTGAAGGAAATAATCGGTAATTCGTGAAATCAACATTTTCTCGAAGAGTTTACTCTGGACTGGCAGAATTGAGATTGAACGATAGCTGTGGGAATCTTTTTTTTACCCTTGTTTTAGAATGAACAGAAACAACTCTGGCAATTTTAAGCGAATCTGCAAACTTTCCATTCGAAGGACTATCGTTTAAGCAGTATTTTATTGATTGCGAGAAACAATTGAAGTGTTGCTTGGTAAAATGAGTTGGAATTCCGTCATCACCCACATTTTTATTAAGGTTGAGATCTTTGATAAGCAACATAACTGCCTGTGACCTTGCAGGTCGCAGAATTATTGAGCATAATGCTTGAAATTCCACTATTACTACACAATTTGCATCAATTCGCAAAATTTCTTTCTCTCTCTCTGAACACTGTTTTCCTTCATTTCTCATAAAATTCACTCAATTTTCCGCACAATGGATCTCCTGGAGCACCTCCTGCGTAGTTTTCCGCTAGAGAGATACAAACCTGCCATCTGACGTATTTATTAAAAACTTTTTTATTTTTATCAGATGGTGGTACTGAAGCGAATCAGGTTAGGGTGACATGAATCATTTAGATTTTAGATAAATTCAACTGTAAATTGAATGCTACTAAATTGATCAAATGACTGGCCATAACATTTTCATTCTTCACCTGTTGAATAAAAAACCTTTGAATTACTTCAATGGAATGAAAAAAATTATTTTTAATAATATAAAAACTTCTCAGATGTTCCAACTGGCATTCAGCTATATTGAAATTACGCTAGATTAATCTATTCAAATGTTTTTTTAAACAAGTGTCCATTTTTAACTTTTCCTTCAAAACAATGATAATCATTTTCAATTTAGCGATTTTTTTTTAAATGTTTATCAATCAATTTAATATATTTTTAAATCTATTTAAAAAATTTCTAATATCGACGGTTTTTAAAACGTATCCCAAGCAACCAGAATTCCCCTAGAAAGATTCCATAGAAGCTTAATCAGCTCTCGTCTGTGTCTGAAGAGAATGCTAATCAGCCCAAAATTTAAGTTCTTAAAGCTACTTTCAAGTTCGTTTAGTTTGCTATAGAGAACGCTATTCAGCTTCTAAGAGAATGTCAAGAAACTTCTACGCGCCGAAAAAAAATCTGATTGACAGATTGCTCTGACAACCACATGTCAGATTGCTAGGTTGCCGGTCTATCATGGTCTATCTCATTGATTTTAATTATATTGTTTTGATTACAAAAGCTGCTTACACGCCTAGAGAATTGAACCGCTGCTCTCTAGGTTGCAATGAAACTCACTAGCCTCTCGACCAATCCAGCAATAGCTAATTGCCACTGTAATGATTAGTATTTAAACATCATGTCATTTGAGATGATTGAGTGGGTTGGTCAATAGATGGTACCTTATTTCGTTCAAAGGACTTTCAGTACACAATATGAATCATCACAAAAATTCGCATCATCAAAAATTTATTCGAATATCTTATTTAACATTTATAAGAAAAATTCGAAAAAATCTTGAATTCCATTTGTAAATATCAGTACAGATATAAACAAAACAAATACCATGACAAGAAATTGACAGACATTTTTCACATGTCGCTTAAAATTCCCATATAGGTTCTTTAAAACACCTTCAAGTATCTCAATGGTGCGCTTTAGAATGTTACGCGAACGTTATCGACCTTCTTGAAAAACATTTTTGACATGTCGCTTAGATTTCCCATATAGGTTCTTTAAAACACCTTCAAGTATCTTAATGGTGCGTTTTAGAATGTTACGCGAACGTTATCGACCTTCTTGAAAGAAGTTCCATTGAAAGCGCTTAGAAGTTCCGTTATCGATAGTTTAACCTTTCAAAGGGCGATGGAAGTTCCTGAGTAACTTTTACGCGACAAGAGTCACCTGAAGTTCCCGTAAAACATTTTTTCAGCCAAATGTGAACTTCGGATCCATCTTCAAATAAGAACGCGACTTTTGGTTGCTTGGGATATCATTCCAGGTTTCTCGGTTTTATCCTGGCGTGCCCAAATATTCAAGGAAAATATTGCCCGTATCAGCCCGGATGCCCGGATTATATTTCTATGGTTAGGTTTTTGTCTGGGTGTATTCACATAATTTTTTGAATTTACAAAAAAAAAAATATAATTGAGTAATTATTTATTTCAATTTCTGATCCGAAAATGGATATTTCATAATTATTTTCATCAAAATTAATAAGATTTTGTTTTAAGGCATTGAACACATTTGATGTGCTTTGACGAAAAAATAAAGGTACAAGTTTCTCCTATCTTTTCCTGATTTGAAAATGATGGATAAATTTTGCTCTGATTTGTCCGGATAATACCCGGTTTTTGTGTGAAAAATGGCCATGCTCGAAAATGTGTTGAAAAGTTCTAGAAAAAATAACGTAAAATTCTATTTTTGTCGCACCACTCGCACTCGATTCATTAAGACAAGCACGCACATAGAATCGCTCGATAAGATAATTATTTTTACTTTGTTGAAAAAAAAAATCATTTCAATATGAATTAAAACCTCATAAAATCTGCCAGTTTAGCTTTTCATGTTTACTTCATGCCCATCCTTGGCGCTCATTCTTGTTTATTATGAAAATAAAACAATTCCTGTGGTAACTATGCCAACTATGGTAACGCACTATGGGAGATTGTTGTTTGTACTTCGAAATGATCGACGATGTCCGGTGAGTTTTTAAAATAATCAAACAAAATTTACTAGTTATCTATACGTTTCGAGCTACTCGAGAAGTAGCTTTAGTTTGATTAATATTAAAACTCACCGAAAATTTCGATAATTTCGAAACACAAACATGAATTGAAATGTTTTCAACAATTTGTCTGTCATTTCTTTAGGTAACGATCGTAAGATCAAATGGTTATATTTCACGATCACATTTTGGAAATTAAATAAAAAAAAATAAATAATTTTTTTTATAAAAAATGGAAAAATTATACATATAGTTGAGCGGAACTCAGGCCCCTATCATTTCAGTGGCTACTCTTTAATATTTTAAACACTTCTAGCCAGCTTTAATTTGTAAAATAAAGTGAGATCGGAACAAAACTTTTCAGAACTTATTAAATATCCACGTTAAAAATTAAAAAAAATCAGCCGGACCTAAATGATCTCGTCCGAAACCTTTAATTATTTCATTTTTTTTTTCTAATTTCCTTCATTTTCTCATATATTCTTATTAGTGATTCTGAAGCATCTCAGCACTGTATTTTCATAGAGATTAACGTTTACATCAAAAGTATTGCTTTGTAATGTTTTGATATCAGTGATCATAAATTTGCCTTGCTACTTTTTTTATCAAACATATACATCTTTGCAATTTTTCCTTATTTTTCAATAGTTCTGAAATACGAGCTTTTTTTAACAAAGAGTATTCTTCCTAATAAAAATTTAATTGAATTTTTTTTACGATTCTTATCCGCGCGAGTTTTCATAGTACAACACAGTGCCATGTTTTGTTGATTTTTCGGTGTTTTCTATGCTACTTTGATCATGAGGTTTGACAGCTCTGAGCGATAGTGGCGACTCCACTCGGAAAATTAGCTTTTTCCATCGATCCATTGACCACAAATCAACACAGTTTCCAGCATATACCCCGCATTTGACCCCTTTCGTTTAGTGTTGAATTTTGTCATTTTTGTTATTTTGTTTCTTCTTTTATTATGGCCATTTTTGTTTATTTTGTCATTTTGGCTCTATTTGTAAATCTTATCTTCTCTTTTATAAATTCAGCCATTTTTTTATACTCAAAATCCAGTGTGAAATTTAATATAAGTGTGAGAAAATCTGAGAAATTGTAAACTGACAAGAAATTTACAAAACACCTTCCTTTGAAAATTTGTCAAGAATTCTGTGTTTCGAATTGATATTCTAAAATTTTTTTACATGTATTGGTTTAGTCAAGAGTGTCGAATCAACACATTTTTGTCTTTTTTTAATCAATTCTGTCATTTGTGTTATTGTTGTAATTTTTCAGTTCATTTGGTAATTTTGGGCATTTTTATTGTCCTAAACATTAAAATTAAATGTTGTCTTTTGTTCTCGATTGATATTTTTCTCTTCTTTAAATTTCTCATATTTTTTCAATTTTGAATAGATTTCTGTGTTTTTTTTCAAAATTTATATAAAACTATTTCTTTCATTTCAATCAAATATTTTAGGTACCTACATTAATCGATTTTGCGGAAAACAGTGTAGAAAAACTTAAAGCTGGGACAGGGAGGAACTTACATAAATGACATGACATGACAATGACATGATAATGACATTGAGATCTAAGGCATGAGACCTGAGACAAGAGACACAAACATGAGACATGAGATCTGAGACATAAGACATGAGACCTGAGATCTGAGACCTGAGACATGAGACCTGAGATCTGAGAACTGAGACAGGAGACCTGAGACCCGAGATCTGAGACCTGAGACCTGAGATCTGAGACCTGAGAGCTGAGACCAGAGACATAAGGTCTCAGGTCTCAGGTCTCATGTCCGAGCATGTCTCATGTCTCATGGCTCATGTCTCATGTCTCAAGTTTCAAGTCTTTTGTCTCATGTCTTATGTCTTATGTCTTATGTCTTATGTCTTATGTCTTATGTCTTATGTCTTATGTCTTATGTCTTATGTCTTATGTCTTATGTCTTATGTCTTATGTCTTATGTCTTATGTCTTATGTCTTATGTCTTATGTCTTATGTCTTATGTCTTATGTCTTATGTCTTATGTCTCAAGTCTCAAGTCTCAGGTCCAGGTCTCAAGTCTCAAAAATATTTTGTGTTTTCCTTTGTAAAGGACTTATAATACCGCGTAAATTCCGAAAACCGCGTTAAAAACCGCATTAATTCCCGAAAACCGCTTAAAAAAGCCGTGTAAAAAACCGCGTAAAAAAACCTTACTGTACCTCAGAAAACCCCGAAAACATTGTTTTTTTTTTAATTTGAAAATGATTTTTCACATCTATTGTCATTTTTATGTTGATGAAACAACTTCTGTGAGTAGAGGTTTTAATGGTCTTACAAAGGCTATAGTAATTTTAAGGCTTTCCACCGATTCATTCAGAAGTAATAATGCACCGCCAATTTGATATCGTTCTTAATTATGTTATACTTGGTTTTAATACATATAAAGTACATATTTTCATTCCATAGTTTAATTTGACTTTTCCTTCCATAAATACCGAAACAAATGTTCATTCATAATTCAGAGGCAACCGAATATGCTTCCCTGATGATTGTTGCGATCGGGTCACAAGTGTTCCATATGAGAGCCATAAATCAATCCACATGTTTCGCTTTAGTCCGTATAATATCGATGCCCGCAAGCTATCGGTCAGCCGTTGTTTTTTTTCTGCCAAATTACACTCCCAGGAAGAACCTGTTCTCTTCGGATAACTTCCATCCATTCACCATCATCAGCGAGCACCAGTTTCCAGTTTTAGCGAACGAGAAAAAAAAACAATCTTCCTTCGGGCTTACCCTACTTTATCGAAAAGTTGTGCAATCACTCGTATGGAGTTCATACACCTATGTTTCTGTAGGTATTTGTATGTTGCCCGCGCAATCGTTTCGGGAAGAAACATGCTCCGATTGGAAATTAAACTACTTTCTTACCGACTCGTCGGCATTTTCGGAGGAAACTTGGGAGGGTGTTTGGGAGGCGGGGTTAAGATAAAGTGTGAATTACTTTTGCATTGGGTGGCCGACCACACGGCCAGCGCGTATTTCTGTTATCTGATGGCAGAAAAAAACGAAAAATCGAACCAGGACGGTGCGATTTTTTACATAATGCTAATTTGCGACTCACGACGACGAGACGCTTAGCTTTGGACGATCATCGACGTAATTAAACTTTGCGATAGTTTGTCGAACAATCAATCGGTGAACCCGATTGATTTTTGCTTAAGCGTTTTTCGTTTCTTCCAAACGATGAACATGAGAGATCGCGATCGCGTACGAATTCCCAACGAAGATCAACGCGCCCGCGATCGATCGTTCCAGCGAAAATCTGTCAAACGTTTCGTAACCTTGTTTGGTGTAGAGTTAACGGAATGGAATTTGTGTGGTAGCAGCGCTACAATGCGATATCATTCATCACCTCGCTAAAGTCCAACATAGCGAAAAAGGAATGCGCGAGCCGGACCGATTCCGTTTCCGCTTGGGCTTCAAACGAACGATTCCCAAAGATAGATGGAATCAAATTTGGTCATCTCCGCAGGCTCGGGCACAAGTGGTCCTCACAGATCATTAAAACCGCCGCCGTTGAGTCTTTTTCTACCATCAGCTACTCAAACCTCAAACGATCGCTAACGATCAGCCGTTGAGAAAAGGCTCTCGCCTAACGATGGCGATATTTTTGTCTGGGATTAGTTCGTCTTGGAGACCCTCCTTTCTTTATCCTCATCTTATCCATGTGGAGAAATGATATGAAAATGGATGCTAACGATGTGCTTGTGGGCTGTTGCTGATCAAGCCTGGGAGGCATCGAAAAGGTTAACACAGCATTTATCAAACTGCCGACAACAAGCCGCATAAGCCTGTCTAAGGGTAAAAGGCTTTTATTTCGTTAAGCAAGAAAAAAATGCTTCACAAAGAAAGGATGACGCATAGCCGTGCGAATTTTCTTTGTGGGCCTCCGAAAAAAAACCAATCTTTAAAACTGCTTCAAATAGAGTAGTCGTAAAGTTGGGCGTTGATTAATACTAAAAGTCACGTGCGAAAATACCGTCACCATCATGAGGTATTAAAACTTTTTGCGCGATTATTCACGGCGGCGTACTCTGACACCTTTTCCAAAAACAAAAAATAAGTGAATGAGAGAAAGATTCATTTAAAAGGTAGGTAGTGTGTGCAATGTGGCACCTCAGGTATGAGGTAATGTTTCATAATACGTATGCTCTCCTGCACCCTCGGGATGACGATGATGATGCCCCATTCGATGCTGAGCCAACCCCAAAGGTAAGCCCCCGGGTTGGACAGTTTTGTAATTTTCGTACGACGACTGCGGCACCTGCTTGGCGCGTCTCGTGTTGCGTAATGCGAGCGATTTCATCGCGTACATTTATCACGGTTGTCTTGACTGGATGCACCGTTTTTTTTTTGTTTCTTGGAAGATTTTTGCTCGACACTCCTCTATGGAATTGTAGTGCTGCTACTAATAGGTAAATATTGCTTTATTTCATGTTTTAGTATAGCTGAAGTGACACAATTTTACTGGCATCACTGGTTTCATCGTATCCGTAGTAACAAAACCAGTTCATAACTTAAGTTATAATTTTTACTTTCAATGACTTATCAATTTTATTTGGGTTTACATTTTTACAACGAAGATAAACGATATGAAAAGATATGAAAATTAAGATGAAGTTAAAATTGTTAGTTGGTAGGTCATTTTTGTAATTTTTTTTCATTTTTGTCATCAAAATTAGCTTTAATCTAATCCTGAAACAGAGGAAATAAATTTGATTTCTTGACACACTGGTAGTTTAAGCGACCCAGTTGTTGAAAAACAGAGAAAACTGTTGGGTGAAAATAAGTCATCCCAAGTGACTACCTTACTCATTACCACAATTGTTTCTTCTACGAGTCAATGATTTTCACAAGTTGTATATTTAATTTTGATTTAACCTCACGTGAGGTCAAACGTTGCAACCTGTTAAGTCCACTGTAAAATTAATAGTTATACCGAATGGTTTCGAAATCGAAATCCCCTTTCCTCTGCAGCAAAGCCACAAATAAGACATTCGACCTACCAACTGGCTGTTGCTGCTGCTGCAATTCTTATGCTCGGATCTCGTGTGCTACAATTTTGCAAAAGCGGTAACAAACCTAAGAATTCGCCATTGTTCTCCCAAAATGGACATCTCGTACATTCCGATCAGAGAACCCAAGTCTCTAAGTCAGCCGGCCAACAGCATCCACACCCCGGCCCGGCACCGTAAACTTGAAACCACTTGGTCTTACCACGACGACGACGACGGGCTCTAGCCGCCGACATCGGATCTTACGCAATGTTTTTGTTCCACCTGCCCTTAGGGGCGGGTTTCGTTTTTTTCTGTGTTTACTTATGCTCTGTGGCTCTGGTTGTTGTTGATTTTTGTTGTTAGTGCTTCCAATCAAGACTTTGGTTTGGACCCGGTTATGGTGGTGGGATTCGCCACGAGTGCAATATCATGCGGTGGTCAACAACAGAACGATTTCGCCTCGCTCGAGATTTTTTTTATCTGTTTAGCTCTCGATCCCTTCGATGGAGGGCAATTTGCTGGAGTTTTGATATGGATACTTAAACCTAAGCAATGTGCAAGGCAACGGAGTTCTGAAGCTTATGGAGCTGAATTTTATGCTTATTAGAGGGTACCTTTTCGTAGAAGCGCTTAACAACCATTAACAAATTTAAACTTACTGTGAAGATTTCGCAGTCAATTAGTCCTCGAGAGTGGTCTAGAGTGCGGTTATGTACAAATTTAAAGCTACCTTTAGTGGTTTGACCTCCGACAATTATGTCGTCTCATATGGTGAATATTAGTTAAGCCTGGAAGATTAGTTGATCATGGCCTACTTCATTTAGCAACGATCCGTATTATTATTAACTTTAAGAATTGTACATATTAGACTAGAATTCAGTGTAAGTTTTGGCACTCGAGAACCCAACAAATAGCAATCACTTTTTGGTTTGTTCGTGTAATGTTTCAGTAAACCGTACTAATCGTAGTAGTCTGGTCTAGATTTGAGTATGTTTTCCACTTTTTGTTTTTGTCCTTTTGGCGCTTTTCGCACGAACCAAGGTGATCCATAAAAGTCATGTTATCTTACGCTGTTAGTTGAGTCAGTTGAGCGAGTAGATGATGAATGGGAAGTTGTTGTCTCCAAGACCTCCTTCGATGTCTGCACTGTCACACGACGAACCTGCTCATCTTGGGATGCGGTCGCCTTTAACACTCGACCTCGGCCAGTCGATGATGGTCACTAGGTCGCCTTCCTGGGTGGGTTTCACGCGCTGAAACCATTTGGTCCTGCGTGTCAACGTGGGCAGATACTTGTCCACCCACCTCTTCCAGAACGTGTCTGCGTTCTGTTGTGCTATCTTCCAGGAACGTTACTACTTCCTACCGTTAGATGACGCTAACAAGAAGTGGTTGGGTGTAAGGGGTGGTTCACTGTCGTGGTCGATCGGTTTGTCGGTTAGCGGTCGAAAGTTCAAGATCATCTTGATCTCCATCAGCATGGGACGAAGAATCTCGTCCGATGGTAAACGCGGGAGGTCGTAGTCGTTCATGGTTTTCTTCACCGACTGTATCAAGCGTTCCCAGCAGCCACCGAAATGTGGAACGGCCGGAGGGTCGATCTACTTCAATACCTCGCACAGCTCCCTTGAGGCTCCGATGAAGTTGGTACCCCGGTCACTTAGGGTCACCAAAGACAAGCCTCTCCTCGTACGAGTCTGAGTTCAGCGAATGCGCCATCTCGATGTACTCCTCATCGCTTCTCCGAATGTCCACCTACTACAACAGACATCGATTCAAAGTAGTCGATTCCGATGTACGAGAATGAGCGCGGTAGTTCTTCGGACTCAGTCGAACTCGAAGCGAAGACGCGCAATGTTGTTTTTGAGGCGGATTTCGTTGAGCGCGGTTTGGTGGTTTTGATGACGGTATTTGGTATGGTAGTCGGCAATCACCAAGTTCGTCACAAACTGCTGTCTAGGAAGTATGACGGGATTCTTGCTAGCCTTATCTGCCCACTCACACTGGCTAGTCCAATCTCGCAATCGTAGGACATCGTGCTCGTCGAACGCTGGAGTCAGCTTATACAACAGACTGGACTTCGGCAGCGTACGTTGCCATGACTTTACTCTTTCTCCGCGGCTCAGCAGGATTTGATTCTCGCCAGGATAGACCTGTCGTTGAACGTATCGGTAGATTGAATTTTCCTCAAGCTTTAACTACTCCTGTGTTAGAGCGCCTAGCTCCAAATGCGCTTACTCTTTCCTCTTGCGGATGTTCAGGAAGTAACGATGCCTATATCCAATTGTCCGCAAAAGTCGTTGAGAAGCGTTGGAAGTCGATCGTTGGGGTGGAAACTTTACGATGGAGCACCCCAGGACGGATTTCCTCCATGATTGTCCCTTGATCTCCACCATCGCCGTCACGGGAATCGGCCCAGTATACTCTTCGTGTGGTTCGAATTCTATGGGCATTCACAATGCTGTCGGCGAGACGTGCTTCAACTACGGCGGCTCGTAGCTGAAGGCGAGGAATCGAAAGCAATTTCAACGGCGCCAGACGAGTTTTCGATCCGGGGACACTCCACCTTTCCTTCTTCCTCGAATCTGAAGTATGCTACGACAGTCATTCCATTCTCGCTGGCGCCACAGAAGATGTGGAGTTTGACGTTGTTACTGGATTCAGCGGATGTCGTATTACGGTAGCAAAGACGAATACTGACCTGTCGGACATTCGACAGAGTTTCGATCCACGTCAGCCATTTTTCGGTTAGTCGTGCGTTGATCTCGTCATCCAAGCCAGATCCTTCAGCAGATTCTTGAGGTATACCAGGAAGTTGTCGATGAGCCCCATTGGGTCGTACACTGTCATCAGGGTTCTGAGGACTTTCCGTTTGGTAGGTATCCTAGCACCAGAGAGCAGCTCCGCGTCGTGTTGCGTAGGTGTCAGTTGTAGTATCCCACCACATCCCGAGGATCTTTTCTGTTGACAGCTTCGAACTGAAGATCAGGTTCTTTTCCACGGTTGGCTCTTCATGTAGACTTTCGGCGACGTTACTGTTTTTGAAAGCCAGTTCCGGATCTCGAAACCTCCTGAGCGTTCCGATTCTTCACGTAGTGCGCACTGCGCATGGGGAACATGCCACCCCAAATGTCATCACCGTCACTACGTAACCTCGAGATCTCCGCTCGCAGCTCTACTGGTTCACAGAATCATTTGTCTTCGCTGGTTTCTCACAATACGGCGACGCTGAACTCACGGAACTTTAAAAGGACTGATTGCAGAGACGGTTGCTGATCAGGATCCGTAAGCCGGAATGAATTGAGGGAAATTCCGTTGATCTTGGCTGCTGCGTCGAATACAACGCGAATCTTCCCTGGCTTATTTGGATTCGTAACCGGGAATATCGACAAGTACCTGTTGTTCTGCCTTTTCCTGAACGGAAAGTCGTTGAATATACTCCGCGTAGTCGTACATTGTCCCTGCACACAGCCGACATCACAGCCGCCAGATGAGGGTCTCACTTCAACCGCTTCAGTCCAGACGCTTCAGGGCCATTCCTCCGCTACTCGACGATAAATTCGGATTATAGCGTTATTAGGGATATGCGTCACTCTGCACCGTCGTGACAATGCCGTTGATTTTTACAATCACAAATCCATCGCATTACTTCCTGTTCAAACGGAGGGTGTGCCACCTCGGTGTGGTACGTTTTACCCTCTCTCGCGCCCTCAATGAAGACATCACACCTGGAACTAATCCGTTGATCTTTGAGTTTTGGAAGTTACTCTGTCTTCGTTACGACCTTTCTTTTCAAATTTTCTTATCTATTTAGAAACACCTTCTCCTTCGCTATGCTTACCCCGCCTTTTCTTGACCAATTCATAAAACAATCGGTGAAGCACGTTCTCTCATTGTAGTTCTTGAGGTTTTTGACACCCTCGATGACCCCTTAAAATCAACCGATTTCGTGTTCTTCCGGACCTTCTATCCGCTCCCTTAGCAATCCTCTGTTATCTCCTATTAATGTCCGAAATTTAATCAGCAGTCCCGATGTTCTTTTTATTTTGCTGTTGTTAATACTGCTCAGGTTTTAACAGGGATGCCAGACCTTCCTAAATTGCTCTCTTACTAAGGTAGCAGGTGATCATATCAGCAAACTAGTGACCAAATTTGTTAGCAAAAGTTGGGAATGTAGTTCTCTTGGTCTTACATTTGCAAGGTTTGCCGAAACGTTTCCGCTGTGGATCACAAGAAGATGGAGACACTTTTATAAGACATGAGCAGTTTGTCTGAGATCATTTTTCTGTTGGAGAATGACCTTCTAGACTGTTTCCTTTAAATGTGCTTTCTTTGACTCCATAAGTTCAGTAATTATTACGAAGTAATTAGAAGATATCATTACCCTACACACTTGTTTTGTTCGTTTAACTGCTTTAAATTTGTTGTTCGATTGAATAGAGCTTCATTTGCATAACAAACGCACAGCATATTTAAGGTGGTCAAACAAATATGAAGTTTTTTGAGGTTAGTTTACATGACATTTGACATTTTTACAATTCATACTACTCATAATGGTTCACAGCAAAGAGGCAACCTCGGATTTTCTAGACTAAACAAACAAATCCGTCCACTTTCACAAACCCTTCGCCTACCCTTCGGTTCCATCATCAAACACGCCACTTTTCAGCGGTTTCTGTCTCTGTTTTTGTCAAATTTTGTTTGCTAAATTATCAATTGAAAGCCGATCGCGAAACTCATTTCTCCGCACCGCACACCGTATCGCCAATAATCTATACCAGTTTTTTTTTCTCTTAAGAGCCAACCTTCCAACGAAAAGTTCAAGTTAGCTTGGCTGTGTTGTTTGTTTTGATCTTACTTTAGCAAATAGAAAAAAACTCACCATGCCGAATGCCTCCATGCCTACTCACTCGATAATGCGCCTATCCTAACTTGGGTAAATAAAACCTACACACTAAACGCGGTCCGATCAGCAACAGATCTCTCATCGGAATTAACTTCTCTTTAGTTGTGAACTCACAGTTTTCCCACCGCGAAAAAAATGTGCTGTCGAAAAGGTGGCTTTCCACTTGCCGGTTTTTTAAGCGCTCTTTAATTGTCGACTCAATAACAACAAAACGGGTTGGGCACTGGCTCTAACTATGACTTGACGACCAAATGGTTTTAAAGATCTAGTTATTTCTGGTTTTATTTTTCATTCGGAACCCATTCATTCGGCGGGGAGCGTGTTTTTCTGTTACTTCTCATTTTGTGATAGCTAGAAGCTTTGTATTGTTACTCTTTTACGATACTTTAGGATTGCGGCCGCCAGAGTGCACCACTTTCGGGGCTGCAATTGTGTACGAGCACTCTTGCCGAGTCAGGTTGCAATTTTCCACTGCTAAAATCCGGCGATTTCCACTAGAAATTGATATACACCTGAGCGTGTCATATTCGAATGATCATGAAGGTCATGCCGAGCGCCATCTGTAGTGAGCACCTGTTTTTTTTTTTTTTTTTGGTTGTAGCCGCAATTGATGAATTGGTTTTACTTTGATTTGATCGAAAGATCATAAAATAAGGTTTAAGCGCTTGGCCTACAAATCTGGGCAATTTTTCGCAAATTTATAATTAAGAACATAACAACACCTTTTACTGAGGACTAAAAATAGGCAAAAAAAATTTCAATGCGGTCGAATTCTTTCTGGAATATGCCTTACAGTCATCCGTCTTTGTTATCAAAGTAGGCCATGACCGTTGATGCGGAAAATCGGGTGACTTGCACGGTTGCTTTGGTTTCTAACTGGGCGTAAATCTTCAACAGATATGCGTTTTTTTGCACTCTATTTTTCAATATAAATTTTTGAATCCATTTTGTAAACAATAAAGAATCTTTAGAAACTTCTTTCTGCTCCTTTTTAGTCGTCGTCGCCGTCGTCATAAACACTCAATCTTAAGCGTATGCGCAGAAAGCGCCAAATCAAGCTCAAGTTATGCTCACAAACAAATGAGCCTGCATAGCTCGAACGAAATTCGCAAAGTGAAGGGCGGTTCTATCAACCGCTCTCATAATCATATGCAGAGTGAAACATTTTTCAAAAATATATCACACACATTTTAGAAAGGGACCGCTGCTGCCTGACTGCTTGTCTTTAGGAAATTGTTAAAAAACCATGATCCTTCATCATCATTCCATAGTCAGTGGGTAGCAAGTATCTGTACGTAGCAATGAGTAGAAGCCAATGATCATCACCCGCCACAGTTAGTTTTGTGTTTTTTTTTTTGTTTATTTCGCCTGGCGGGCTGATCGCGTGCAAAACGCAGCAGCAACCGGGTTGCAACCAGTTCGTTATTGTTACTTTTTCCTACCAATTTTCGGTTAGTTCCGTTCGTTTCGTTTGTTAAAAACGAAATGATAAATGGATGTGTGATTGCCCAGAAGCAACTTACTCTCTCGGCACAAGCGACGGATAAGGCGGAAACCGAGTTTATTTATGTGGCGTGTGTTACACACAAACAATGTGTGAGTTGCAGTTTTGGAAACAATTAAAAATAACAAAGTAAATCAATCAGAGAGTGCGGCGAATTTTATGCGATTTTTAGATCCAAAAACCTTCTCACTTCGAGTAAAGACTGCGAGACGCTTTGATTAGTTTAATCTTTTTTATGTTATGGTAAATTCTACGACATTTCAACTAAAACTACCTTAGCGTATAGAGAAGTGGTTTGCCGGTTTACGGCTTCCATCGTCGTCAATCGCGGATACAAAAAAATACAAAACTTCTTATTCCTTCTACACGCTCCTTTTGCCAAACTTAAAATTAAGTTGTTCTAGTTCAAGACATCACTTCATGGGCAGCCCTCAACTTTGAGTTCGCAGTTCGAACTCCGTTTTAACCATCTCAAGGAGGAAAAATGGAACTCAACTTTAAGTTCGTAGAATCTAACTATGTTTTGAACTTCGGTTAAACTTAATTTTGAGTACCAAAAAGGGAGAGTGTTAGAAATTTAACAATATTTACAGAAACAAATCTATTCGAAAACTGCCTACTTGCTCCTTTTTTGGTACTCAAAATTAAGTTTTACCGTGGTTCAAAACATAATTCGATCCAATGAACTTCAAGTTGAGTGCCATTGTTCCTCCTTGCGATGGTTCAACCGAATTGCGAACTACAAACTTAAAACTAATTCCTTGATTGACATTTTTGCCGAACTGTTTTCTCGGTAGCTACAAATAAAGGCATATAAAAAAGTGCAAATTTGAGTTCAGTTGTCGAGCTTAGTTTTGAGTATTCCAGTCAGAACTTAGTTTTGCGGTTGCCCAGTCGAACTCAAAGTTGAGGGCTGCCCGTTAAGTGCTGGTTGGAACCAGAACAACTCAATTTTGAGTTTGAAAAAAGAAGCGTGTAAATGAACCTAAACTTACGTAGTAGGTATGGAAAATCTTATTTCCGTAGGTCCGTGGGATCATTCCTTGAACTGGAGTCATACCTCATCCAACAAGGTCTTCTAGTTTTTTGCAAGGGAACAAAAATCCTGGAAACTCATCGCTGACAATATTCCAAGTACTGGCATCTTCCCGCATGCTGTTTACTGTCATAACTGGACATATTGTTAGGAGTGTGTTGGAACGAACAACTTTGAACCATGTACAAGTGAAATCTGCCGTACTTCATGAAGATATGACAACTCAGGAATTGCGCAATCTAGAAATTTACTCCATAGTGCTTTCAGTTCATCCACTATACTGATCGTTTCTCTTACGTTGTGACCCGTTTAAACCCATCTAAACATTTAGAAAATCATCGCCATAAAACTTGATGAGTTGGGATAAAGCTTTCTAACTAGGAGATACATCAAAGAATTACGGGAATAAGCCCGCTGTCGACAAATACAAAGATTTCGAATGACATTTTAGGCACTAATCAATGTTGAGGAGGTGCTAAGTGTAGTTAAGCAAAGGGCTCAAGTCCTTAAACCGGCGCTTGTTAAGGTAGATGACTACAGGCAAGGTGTACCTATAAGTTTTAGATAACACTTCCATCGAGGTTGTAGTGATTTGTCGCGAGTAAATGAAGTTTTCAAATATCGCTGCGAGGGAAAATGATGGGTGATGGTTTTCTTCAAATAATGCATCCTTCAAAGCCGACGACAGCGCCATATTCCACCAGTATGCAGTCAGGAAGCTTCAACCCATCACAACCATAAGGGCCATCCATGGTAACCCACGCTAGTTGGTAGCTACCCGAAGGGATGACGAAGTAGCAGTGATCATGTTCCTGACAACGAGAGAGCAATGACCTGAACTCTCGGTTCAAGGCCGGTCAAAGGCGACTACCTGGTGCTGGCTCACTTCCAAAAGTACTACAATAGTGTGAAGTATAAAGTGCACGACATATCCAGCACACACAAGCAAGTTAAGTGTTGCGGGACAACAAAAACCCTTTGTCCCTGGTCTGGGACTTTGCCTAAGCGTAGGTCCCGATCGTCACGGATAATCGATAACCTCCGAGCGGTCATAGATCGAAGTTTGGGGTCTAGTTAATCTGTCCTCGTAGCCGATATTCCCGAAAAGAACATCTCGATTTGTCGATTGGAATTGGATCGCCAGAGCAGTTGGTCAGTATCAGCGTCGCTATCGTCGAAACTCCGCCATCTTCAAAACCGACAACCAGGGCCTGGCCCTAAAAGGTACCATAATCATTTGAGGCATTACTAGTTTGTGGGTACAACCGAATTATTGTTGTGGAAAATTGTTAATAAATATATCGAGAAGTGCCTATTTGGAGTTTTTCCTGATCTAGAGTTCGAAATCCCTGCGATTTCCGACCAAGGTAAGGTCAAGTACGCCATTGCAGTACCGCTGTATTTGTATCCTTTATTCGATATCCTTCGACGGTCCGCCCCATTTTAGGGGACATATTAATACCTAATTTGGGTTCGCGAAAATTTGCTATCGGAAGAAAAAGGTTTGAAAAGAAGGTTCTTGCTTGACTGAGAATCGAGAACCAAGGACACCCTCTACATAAGTAGTAACCCTGAAGGTCAGATATACCAATGAGATGACAAAGTGCTAAAACCTTTTATGAGACATTTGAGTAGAGTACGACCGTTGCCGTTCCTATGACGAGTTAAACTATAATGCTACCTACAATGTAGAACTACAATGTCACCTACGACGTAGTGGGTCTTGAGGAAAACGTCGCCATCTCGAAGAAAGGGAGTGTCGAGGAATACCTCCGGGCTATAGCGTCTTTCCATTGCCGACAACTCTCTGAGAGTAGTTTGCTTAGAAATTCTAGGAATCTCAATCGTGTTAACGGTCAATGTGCCTCACTAGACAAAAACGTAGCTCAGCATAAGTGCTCGATTGGAGCACGATAGGTGAATAGGTCTTGTGACGTCCTTTCAAGGACCGGTCTGAGGGCAGTTCTGATGGTATCAAACTAGGTATTTCTTGTATTCCACTTCACCTATAGACCCAGGGTAAGCATTAGGTATCCAAAAGAGACAGAAATGTCCAAAAACAGTCCATCCACTATCTACAGTTTAGTATTATATGATGGCCCACATTTTTGTGCCATTTAGACGTGGAGGATTCTCTATCATAATCTCGAATGTTAGGTGTGACATTCTTCTCCATTTTAATCGGAGAGGGCTAAAGCCCACTTCAAGGCTGCTGCTTCAATCGATACTCCAAGCTCCAATACGTGCTTCAACTAAGTTTTAGGTTAATCTACCTCTATTCGTTGCCAAGTATTTGTAGGTTGTTCAATACCTGTTAATACATGTATGGACAACATGCTGGAGGTGGCCATAGTACCCTAGGTCGTCGAGTTATGGCAGGTCGTTGATCCGGGAATCTAACGGGAGGTTGTCGAGTTGGGAATCCACTGAATCTATGTCGGAGATTGTTGGACTGGAGCCACGTGAAGGTCATCGGGCTGGGTCTGTGAAAGTTCGACAATTCGGAGCCTTTGTTAGGTTTTCTCCAAAAAATGGGTGTTAAATCCTCCAAAGCTGCTCGCCAAATATTAGAATTTGTAGTTTGTTTCGTTTCCGTTGCCGCAAATGTTGACCGATTTTGATGATATTAAATCCATTGTGTAGGAAATTTATTCTAGTTTCTCAATATTTCAAAATAAGGTAAATTTCTTTTACCAGGTTTTTTATAGTTGGTTCCGAATAAAAGTCTCAGAAAACAATTTTATTTTTTTTAATATAATTTCTGACAGCTTTGCAGTATTTGAACGTTTCTAGGATTTTCGGAATTGTCAAGATTATATCTATCCGCCGATGTATAAATACATATATGTGGAGTTTCGATGAACAATTCGACGTCCATCCCGGATTTTCCGGTAGAAAAAAAAATCTTATCTAAAACGAGGACATCCAATTTTGTCTTTGCTTCGCTGTATCTCATTTCTCAGTGAACCGATTTTCTAAACTAAAATGTTAGTTTTTTCTCGTCATTTTAATAAAACATACTTGGCCTCCAAAAAATCTCAGTTCTTCATGATTGGTCATGATTAGTCTCAAATGGTGTTCTTTGCATGGCATCGAAATTCACCTGAAACAAAAATTCTAATTAGCAAAACCAATTGCACCCACACCAACCGACAACCAGAGCATGAATTTACAATGTGAGAACATTTAGCCGAAAGGAAAAAAACCAACAACTGTGTCACAATCAGCACACAAATTTATGTATGCTTCAACATGATGTTTTTCGACGTGAGTCAATCGATGAAACCATCCAATCGTCACCAACAACTCACCTTTCACTTGAAAGGCGGCTTGGTTGGCTTGTTCAATTACCTACCTCTGTACCTACACTTGTTGTGTTTTGTTTTTGTTCTTTCATAGTCTCTGATTGATTAACCATCACGTGAGGAGAACCAACGTCTTCGTCCCTCAAAACCACTTTGTTTAATTTGGTTCGATTCAAAACGCTTCACGGCTCTGCTGGCGAAGGTGCACTCTAGTTTTGACGGACTTTTTGACAGGAGGTCGTAGTCGATCATGGCACACTTCGACGCGTTACAGGCGACCATAACAGATTCGGGTAGCAAATTTTCCAATCGCGTTCGAACCTACTAACAGTTTTGTGACTGGTTGACAGATTTCTTAAACTTGGTTTAACCTCTCAGCAAAAAAAAACTGAAACCGGAATTGGATCCGCTCTGATGTGGTGGAACATGTGCTATTTTCAGGTACTCTAGTGTACAACACATTCGTTCGTTCGTTCCTTCGTTCATCTCATTACTCGCATCATTAGTCGATCATTCAAAGCGATCTGAATTTTTAATAAGTTTCTTTTTTTCGCCTTCCCTCTACTTTCAGGAACCGAAATCAACACCGTGAAGAACCCATGACGGTGATGGCAGCTGGGCTGGAATAGTGTTTTTGACCTCAACGCAGCTCCCCAAAAGTCGCAACTGTGGAGAATAATTAAGTGCATATTTTTGCTAGTGGCATGCCCGAATTGAATTTTTTCTACTCTTTCGGTTGAAGGAAGTGTTCCGTATGTGTGATTTTTTTTTTTCGTGCCTGCTGCTAACATTTCACGGATGGGAGCAAAATAACCCAATAATAATAAGGCAGCAGCAGCTCATCCCCTCACTGCTAGCGGGAATCAAACAGCAGATGTGTTTCGATTTTTATGATCCAGAACCGGTAACTTGGGCGCCTTAAGAGTGTGTTGTTAGTTTTTTTTTGTTGTTAAAATTTAACGGGTACCATTTCCAAAAAAAAACTGGAAAGAAAACAGAAGAAATATTACCCGATTTCTTATGCACATTTTTAGCGGCAGGAATGCGCCAATACTGCCCCGATTGAAGAAAAAAAAATAAGAAAAAATCAAACACCGCATGTGAATAATTTCGATTGACGTTTCGATGCCGATGCCTACTGTGTTTGTGTTGCTGAAGTGATGTGGCGGGAAATCAATCATTTATAATACCACACACGTGAAAGTAAAGTACGTACTTCATCCTTCAATCATCATCCCGACGCAGCATGGCTCGTCGATTGGTTCAATAGTGAAATCTGGTTAAACAAAAAAAAAATCGACCCGTAAAATGGCTCCTTCCCAGCTGGAGAGCGGCAGCGTCGGCTAACGGTAAGTTGTTGATTTTGTTTGAACTCTTGAAATTTTTATTCAATAAAGTCCTGTTCGAATGTATTTTTTTATTAATACTCATTTGAAAAATGAGAGATATGAAAAAATATAGGAAAAACAAAACCGAAAATATTAAGAAATGAAAAAAAATTAGGCCAAACTGTTAAAAATTACAATAATAACTAAAATGATAAAAAGGAATGAAAAAATGGCAAAAATATTAAGAAATATAACGATTGACGAAAATGAAGGGAATGACAAAAATAGAAAAAAGACTAAAGTGAAAACTAACAAAAATTTATGAGAACGATAAAAATTATGAAATTCTAAAAACTATTCAAATAACAAAACTTCCAAAACAAAACCGAATGACAAAAATACATAAATGACAAAAATACAGAAATGACAAAATACTTGAAAAATATAAAAAAAAATGCTGAAAGGACAAATATATTAAAAAAAATAAAATAACAAGATTGACAAATATGACAAAAAACACAAAAACGTCAAATTACAAAAATAGAAAAATGACATAGTTACAAAAATCACTAAATGAACAAAAAGTTCAAAAAATTTAAAAAAAATAAAAAATTGCAAATATACAAAAAAATATCAACAAATTATTAAAAAAAAAAAATATAAAAATTATAAGATTGTTTTTTGTCATCCATGTCTTTTGTCATAGTCGTCGTTTTTTTCTCATTTTTTCACAAGTCCCAAACATTTCATGTATTTTAATAGTTCTAACCATAATGACAAAAATTTAGAAAATAAAAAATCGAAAGCGACGATTAAGACTAAAACGACAAAAATTACGAAAAAATCAAAAAAAGGGACGAAAATAAACAAAAATACAAAGAAGACAAAATTTAAAAAAAAACAAAAAAGAAAAAAAAATTAAAAAACGACAAAATTGACAAAATTCAACAAAATGGTAGAATGAAAAAAAAACAAAAATGACACAAACGACAGAAATGGCAAAAATTACCATAGTTGGCAAAATGATCGAAATGACCAAAATGACAAATAGACAAAACTGAAAAAAATATCAAAAATGACAAAAAAAAACCAAAGATGGCAAAAATAACAAAATTGCAAAA
The DNA here is from genome assembly GCF_029784155.1 of Uranotaenia lowii. Taxonomy (NCBI): domain Eukaryota; kingdom Metazoa; phylum Arthropoda; class Insecta; order Diptera; family Culicidae; genus Uranotaenia; species Uranotaenia lowii. The sequence goes on from NC_073691.1 coordinate 7,720,038, forward strand.
CTGACAAAAGTTCCAAAAATGACAAAAATTACAAATATAACAAAAAGGACAAAAATGATCCAAAAGACCAAATGACAAAAACGAAAAAATGACAAATGGCAAAAAAGACAAAATTAACAAAAAATGGAAAAAGGAAAAATGACAAAAAAGACATGAATAACTACAATGACAAAAATTTCAAAAAAGACATGAATGACGAAAATGATTAAAAATGCCAAATGCCAAAAATAACAGAAATAACAAAAAATGGAAAAGTGACAAAAATGTCAATAAAAACAAAAATTACGAAAATGAAATAAATGACAAAAATGGCCAAAATTACAAGAATTTAAAAAAAATGATGAAAATTACTTAAATGACTAAAATTACAAAAGTGACAAAAATGACAAAAATAACAAAAATGACATAAATTACCAAAATGATAAAAATGACCAAAATGATCAAAATGACCTAAATGACAAAAATGACCAACATGACATTAATGACAAAAATGACGAAAACGAGACAAAAATTCAAAAACGACAAAAATGATAAAAATGATTAAAATGACAAAAATGGCAAAAGTTATAAAAATGCAGGGCTAGAAGTTAGTCACTTTTTAGTAACTTTGTCACTTTTTTCAGGCTGGTCACTCAAAAGTTACTTTTTTCGAAATTTGGTCCCTAAATACACTTTTTTTTGATAACTTCCTTAGCTTATTTTTTAATTTTTTTCTTCTTTTCTTTCTTTACGAGTCCTGTGGAAATTCACACGACCTGTATTGGGAGAATGGCTCAGATTCAGTAAAGGAAGATTATTGTTTTGTTTTGCTTTGATATATGACACTTTAACATTCTATGAACAAAAACTTGAATTTAAACAAAAATCGTTTTTCATCTTAAAAAATATGTTTTTTTGTTTATTTGTGTCACTTTACAAACGTTTTAGAATTTCGTGTCAAGAAAAAAAAAGTATTATTAATAAATTTATTACATAAAATGTTTCCTAAAGAGTCACTCTTACCAAGATGTTTCACCAAGATTAAAAGTGTTATGACTGTTAGAGCTTGAATTTGTTAAAATATAATTCTCAACTTAATTTAAAAAAATCAATCAAAATCTCTTCAGTACACTTAATCACATGGCAGGAAACTTCCATGCTATTAATGCTCTTGTTGTATTGAATGGAAAGTAAACTTGTGAAAAGTGACTCAATTGAATCGTAAATATCAGATATTTAATTTCTAAGTTCCTTTATTTCTAGACATTTTTGAATCATTTGAAAAATTGGTAGATATACATAGATATCAATTTAAGAGTTCAAAACCTATTTGAAGTTTTCGATAACTTCCAGTAATTTCTGTACCTTTTTAGAGTTTTACTGATGATAAATTTCATAAAATATTCTAAGAAATTTCTGATATTCTTTCTGAGGTTTCTTGGATCTGTTATTTTTTTTAAATAAATTGTCGTGTTAAATCCTTTGTGAATATTTTTTTTACAATTCCTTCCTTTTGAACCTCATTTTTTTAAGTAAATCTTTCTAATGATTGATATGTGAATCATGCAATAAAGTCTGCAGTGAATCTCTTTGAAAATGATTCATTTTTGACGATAAATTCTCCTTGAGTTATTTTTAAATTTAAAAAAAAATTTTATCTTGAAGATTAGTCTCGTAAAATTGTTAAGACTTTTTTGTGTTATTTTCTTGAATCCTCAGTCAATTTTTCGCTAAACTTCTTTGAGTCCTTGTCTGTCAATCTTCTTACAACGTTTTGTCGTTTATCTATTTTCAATCTTCTATGATAATTTAATCACTTTTTCATGAGGACCTACTAATTTTTAATTTCATGACTCTTTCATGAAATGAAATTTCTGTAAATGTAAATCTTAACTCAATTTCAAGTATATTTTTTAAACTTGAACATGAGCTGGTTTTTCATTTGAATTTGAAGATTTCTCACATATAACCATTTTGTATAAAATTTTTGGTTTCTGTTAATTTATTTCGATTTGTTAACTTGTTTTCAATATAATTTTAGACTTTTTCAATTGTTTTAGTGACATTGAAAAAAAAATCGAATTTGGGTGTAAACACTATAGAGTGGAGTCTCAAAATTTGTGGGTTTTTTCAAAGAAAATCGATAAACTCGAAGTTTTTGTCGGACTTAGTTGTCCTAGTCTTTCGGGTACGATCTTCTGGTTCCCTCCGATTGTTTCCTTAGAACTTTAGGATTCTGCGGTCACTATTCTTGAATTATCTAAGCTAATTTGAAATATTCCTCTTCTTTCCAGCATATTGCTTTTCTACTAGTAAGACCAAGAGCCTTTCAAAAAACGTTTTTCAATGAACCGAATTGTCTTTGAAGCGTTTTATTTTTCGGTTTTCGTCTTGACCTGGTCACTAATTTTACCCTAATTTCACTTCAAAGTCACTATTTTGCCCTACTTTTTTACCGCATGGTCGCTTCTAGCCCTGAAAATGACAAAAGTTACCATACATAAATGCTCAAAATAATCAAAAAACAAAAACATCAATCTGAAAAAAATGACAAATATAACAAAAATGACGAAAATGAAAAATTGACAAAGATTACAAAAAATGTCAAAAATGACAAAAATGATAGAAATAATAAAAATGACAAAAACCGACTTATATGACAAAAGTGACAAAAATTACCAAAATTGACAAAAATTACACAAATGATAAAAATAATAAAAATGACAAAAAACTGACAAAACTGACTTATATGACAAAAGTGACAAAAATGACCAAAATCAACAAACATGACAAAAATTACGGAAACGACAAAAATGACCAAAATGAAAAACAAAAAGACAAAAATGTCCAAAAACGACAACTTCGACAAAAATGACAATCATGACAAAAATGACAAAACAGACAATATGGCAAAAATGAGAAAAAAAATAATAAAAGTAACAACAATAACAGAAGTGACAAAATTACAAAAGTGTCGAAAATTAAAAAAATGACAAAAAAATGAAAATTACGAACATGACAAAATTTGCAAAAATGTCAAGATTTACAAAAATTACAGAAAAAAAAAATTTTTTTAAAAATATCAGAAATTACAAAAAAAAAAAACGAAAATTACAAAACTAACAAAAGTGTCAAGAATGACAAAATTCCTAAAAATAAAAAATATAAAAAAGCCAAAAAAGAAAATGTTTTATTAACAAGTAGGTAATTCAGAAATTTTTGGATTTGTTGGAAAGTTCCCAGCTCATACAAGATGTTTCTTTCTAACGGGTAAATACAAACATAAACGGTAGCCAAAGAGCAAACTAAGCAACCGGGCTTTTACTTTCCATCCCCATTTTCACACCTCCATTCCAGTACACTAAGGTCTTTTTTTACGCGGTTTGATTTTGCTTAGTTTTTCTAACACGGCTTCTTTTTACGCGGTATTTTGCAATGGATATGATTCTTCTACACGGCTCTCGCGAATCAACACGTTTTTTGAGCGAAAATATTCCAAGTACTATACGTTAACGACAGAATTCATACCGCGTAAAAAAAAACCTTAATGTAGGTCTCAGATGGCCATGGTGTAAAAAGTTTCATTGAAGAGCATCCCCATAAACGAATTGTCATTCGTCGCCGTTAAATTTGTAAAATTCCGACAAACGCAAAACCTTTATGAAAAGTATCATCAACAAAAAGGAAATTTGCTTCGAAGCACTTGGAACCGGTCTGCGGCCATGATAGCTACGATTTCACAGCCTACCAAATGATGATTACCGAATCTTTCGTCAATCAACGGCATATCTGCTGCATACAATTGCACACGTGTGCATAAGTCTCAGCTTCCTTCGATCATTGTGTTGTTGTCGTGTCGTTGATACTTTCTTTCTAAACATGCATGAATGCAAAGTCTAAACGAATGTATGTAAGCTTCTTATTTGTGAGGTTGGTGGTCATCAAACTACTGCCGGTAGGTATTTTGTCACGCATGAATGTCGTTTGTTTCTCCGGAGGGAAGGGTCACCTCCGAGAAAGGTTTCACTCAGAGATTACATGCCGGCGGCAGCGCAAACGGAAATGATTGTGTTTTCACTTGACAACTTTCGTTGTTAGGACCGTCGAATCACACACGCGTCGTATGACTCAAGCAAGCCTCGAGAGATCGGTAATTGGTGATAAAAGCATGGCTGCAGATGTCTTCAGGGCGGCCATCTATTCAAAACATTCACCCGGAGTCACGTTTCATAAGTCACCACACCACACCGGGAAGATGCGAAATCTTCTTACGAATGTGTGAATTTACCCGAAAACCATCTCCTATAGCGAGCTAGCGCAAGTGCCTACTACGTGCAAATTGTTTGCTTCTGACAGCACTTTATCGTCGTCTCGGATCTTACGTCGGTAAAAATGTTTGGAGCTTCCCCAGCCGGATGATGGATATCTTCATCTTCTCTAGCAACAAAAGCCGGGTTTTGGTCTAAGCCAGCTGTTGAAGACTTTCTTGGAGCAGCACGTGAGGTTACCATCAGCGGGCACCCCAATCAACTCTCACTCTCTTTCGATTGTTTCGGACCGAAACAAACGCTTTTTCACTAGCCATTTCTCCTTCCGTTACTGCGCACAGTCAGCACAGCAGCTTCTTGTATTCGCATCGGTAGAATGGTTGAACGAATGAATTCAAGAAATCCATTGTCTTCCTCATGCGCTAAAGCGATGACGGCGGCTCGGCGGTAAAACTTCACACAACCGAAGCGCCACCACCTGTCGGGTTTGGGTAGCGGTTACTCCAAAACCTAACCTACAAAACAACACAGCAACAGCTTAGCAAAGGAAGACACTATTCTTTTGGATTCGTCTTCTCTTAGCTGCCGGCCGGTTTAGGTACGGTGCTATACCAGCTACGAACGATGAGTGCCCTCGTTCTCCAAGCTGTAACATGGAGGGACCCCTCGCCGTCGTCGTGCCATTCCATTACAATGCGGCTGCGATCCATTGTCTGTCGTGCTGACAATTACGACGACGCTAGTTTTTTTTTTTTTTGGAAATAGGGGAAACAACACTACTTCGGTCAACCTCCAACAACACCATCAAAACAAAAAACAACAACAACAACAGCATCAATCTAAACGCGAGGGAAAGAGGTAGGTAATAATTTAAGTTACCACCCTGAAGAAAATAAAACGCGACGCAACGCCCTCACAAACAAACTCGACGATTTAAGTTAGTGTAAGAGAAGGTAGCAGGCCGATACGTAATTTTAAATTTGTGTGAAATATGCTAAAACATCTGTAAAAGGCCTACTAGATGACAAGACTTGGGGGAAAAAAGCAGATTGAAACAGATTGGTGGAATTTACTCACCCTCACCCCGACAGATGATGACGAAAGAGAAGCGCACGATAATGATCATAATAATAACAATAAATGCGCTTTTCGGTGTGACAGGGACAATTTGTCGGAATTAGCACCTTCATTAACACTTTAAATTCCAGTAGTAGGTCCAAGGGATGATATCTTTGGAAGCTTTCAGCTCATTGGATGAAATTAATTGTAGTACGCAGTTTTGAAACATTTTAATCCAGAAGCTTACTAAGATGCTAGAATTTGATAAATGTTTTCTTCTCAACTTTTATAAAAGTTTCCTTAACAGATTTAGCTGAAACTGATCATGTCCACAGGATCACATCAATCTTCGAACCTTTTCCACCATGTAGAACTACATAACCCGATTGTCCAGGATCTCCAGTCGAAAACACTCTACGAACATAAAACTGCATCAGAAAATCAGTTCCCACGAGCCGGTTCGAAGGACCATGCACACGAACATCCATGATAGCATGATATGATACGATAATATAATTCTTGTTAAAGGAGTTCACTGGTCAAAACACGCACATGAAACAGTGATCTATATTCTCTGTAGTACTAATTAAATACTAACTGTAGTTCACATGAACTTGAAGTATAAACTTTGAATATTTCATATTTTGGGTACATCAACCATTGGTTTTTTTTTCTTTGACAAACACTTGGTTAAATGTAGGATATACTGTATGAGCGCAATTTTAACCAGGTTTTGACATCAATATCGTTTCCGTTACGTGTGTCGCCATCAGTCGACAGCAACAAACATGTCGAAGTTAATGTATGTTGGTTATCCACCATGGGTGCATAACCTTGGTCGGTGACCAGAAATGATTGTACACTGAAATCCGAAACAGTTAGTAATAAAAATTTAAGCTTCGAATTTTAAAGTTACCTTACTTATTTTGTCAATTTGTTTAACATATGTGCTGCGATTTCGGGATTTCTGTGTACAAAATAAATCATTTCCAACCCCTTTCGAATGGCCCTTGCGATTGGCGAAGTTCCTTTCCATTACGCATGGTTTCTTCATCAAGGAGCATTTTTCGTAGCATGCTTCCAACGATACTGCCCAATTGAAATGTATGGTACTGGTGGTCCACGTTTCTTCCTTTTCCTGTGTTCCAGATGTCTCTGCGTTCTCTGCTCCATGGTAGGCCCAACCAATTCATGTTTTTGATCATTTTAATGTTTTTATGTTAAAATAATTAAAAATATGAACAAAGACAAGAAGAATGATAAGACACTTTTATTATTCTTTGGGACTCAGACATAAGTTCTGGCTGTGGAAGTACGATTAGTGATTAGTGATTAGTTGGTTATCCACCATGGGTGCACGGATACACCACAGTTTCTGCCTCAGAATGTACTCACATGCATTATTGAGCGTCATGTAAGGTTACACTTAGTGCGAAAGCTAAGTCTTCTCGACCGCATTTTCTTGTAGAGTCCATAGTAGGTACGACTTCCGCTAATCATTCGCCGCCGGATCTCACGGGTGGTGTCGAGATAGACAAAGTCTTCGACTATCTCCAGCTCTTCGCCGTCGATCGTGGCTTCTTCTTGCTTCGCTTTTCAGTTTGTGGTAGATCTCCTTCACCGCCGTAGATGATCTTCGGACTATATCAATGTCGTGGTCGGCAAAGCAGATAAGTTGACTGGATCCATGGAGAAAACCATGCCCCACATTTCGTCCACCGCTTGTCGAATAACACCTTCTAGTGCCACGTTGAACATCATGCAGGTGGACCATCACCTCCTCGAAGCCCCCTGCGTGATTCGAATGAACTTGACAGTTCATTCGAGATCCGTTCCATCCATCACCGCCTTGATCAGTCCGGACAGTCACGGTCGATCGTGTCGTATGCGATTTTAAAATTGATGAATAGAAGGTGCGTATGGACTTGGTGTAATGTGGAGATCTGGTCCGTCGTAGACCGTCCCTAAAAACACCCGGCCTGATGACTTCCCTGAATCTGTTTGCTCGTGGCGTGAGGCGGTGGTGTTGGGCTCGGGACAACACTTTGTAGGCGGCATTTAGGACAGTGATCGCTCGGTAGTTCTCACAATCCAATTTGTCGCCCTTTTTGTAGATGGGGCAAATTACCCTCTTCTTCCACTTCTCCGGTAGCTGTTCTGTATCGTAGATCCGGACCATCAACCGGTGTAGGCAATTGGCCAACTTGTCCGGTCCCATTTTGTTGTGTTCAGCTGCGATGCCATCCTTCCCAGCCGATTTGTTGCTATTCAGCTGACGAAAGGCTTCCTTAACTTCACTCCTCGTTGGGAGTAACTCCACCTCGTCGTTGGCTGTGCCTGCGATCTCCTGCATGTGTGCCGTTCAAATGTTAATCGAAATGCTGCTTCCACCTTTTGATCACCTCATGATTGCCCGTCAGGATGCCTCCGTCTTTATCCCAGCACATTTCGGCTTGTGGCACGAAGCCTTGACGAGATGCGTTGAATTTCGAACGATAGAACTTTCGTATTTCTCCTGGAAAATTCGGACTTGCTGGCTCTTTCGCTATCGATGATTTTCCACGTTTCGCCGAGTGCTTCTCTACTTCTGCCGCCCACGTGGCGTTCTCCTCGTCCATCATCCTTTTACACTCCTCGTCGAACCAGTCGTTCCGTTGAGTTCGTTCCTCATACCCGATGACGTTCTCCGCAACGCTGTTGATGGTTGCCTTGATGGTATTCCAACAATCCTCGAGAGAGGTTTCGTCAAGCTCGCCCTCTGCCGGCAGCGCTGCTTCGAGCGATTACGCGTAGTTTGCCGCGACCTCAGGATGCTTCAGTCGTGCGATATTTAACCGCCCAGTTTCGTGTGTTGTTCACTACGGAGAGCTTTGGGCGCATCTTCACCATCACCAGATAATGGTCTGACTCGATGTTAGCGGCTCGACAGGATCTAACGCCGATGATATCCTAGAACGGTACGGTGTACGTACGGTGATCTCCGGGTGTACTTGTGAGGGAGGCTGTGCTGGAAAAAAGATTCTACATACGGCCATTTGTTTGGAGGCGTGAAATCTGTCTGAGGCCGTTTCGTTGGTCACCTGGTGCGCGCTGAGTTTGTTGAGTTGAATTCCTTCTCATGGCTGACCTGAGCGTTAAAACCGCCGATGACGATCTTGATATCATGTTTTGGGTAGCGATCATATTCACTGATGTTGAAAATCCAGCCCTTGATTCTCAACCGGCGAATTCGTGGGTTGATCGGTTACTACCGATCACGCACTTCTTAACCTTCCGCATCACTATAAAAGCTGTTCCAAGCTCGTGTGTGTTGCCGCAGCTCTGGTAAATGGCATGGCCATCTTGGTACGTTCGTACCGTGGAGCCCTTCCAGCATACCTCTTACAGCGCTACGATGTCGAACTTGTGGCTCCTCAATTCGCTTGAGAGTACCTAGGTACTGCCCATGAAATTTAGAGATCGTTCCAAGTTTCCAATTGCTGGTCCCTTTTAGTCGCGTGGGTCTTTGCCGATTTCCATCCGAAATTTGTTGTTCATTGTTCTTTGCTTGTTTTTTTTGTAGTCAAGGGCTCGTAAAGCCCGTAGCTAACCCCATTATCTCGCGGGAGAACATCGGGGTTGGGTACCCGAACTTTGCTAAGGTTGCTCGCCCCCTAGCCAGTATCACGGGGAGGTTCAGAATCGGAGTTGTAAGACAAAAGGTGATGTGACCATTACCCGAAGGTTGGGTCTTTGGGGTCTCGAGTTACACATTGTCTACCATACGCCAGCCACCCCTGACATGGAGAACAGACGCGTACGGAGCTTCCTATCTCAGTTCACATGCGACCAACGCATGACTGGAGTGTATAATCCTGCCGTAATCACTTTCCAGTTCCCGCGAATAATCCGTCATTTCCTTTTGTACCTTCTTCCCTGCAGGAGCATTACAAACAGGACGAGTGATCGTCTTACCTGGTTCTTACGAAGTAGGATTCACGGGAGATAAAAAAGGGTTCTGCGGAACAGGAAATTCTTGGTCAGCAATTGCCAATTTTGCATGAGGCGATATTCACGATTTCTCGACACCTTTTTTGCGGACCTCCACTTGCTTTGACACTGCTTGCCCGCCGTGTTTTTGCCGGGAATTGACGGCTTGGCCCAGTAAAGCGATACTAATAACGAGACTTACCTGAATCCATTTGCTGGGTACAGGACACGTGCTGCTTCCCCGGTAGCACACTGACTTCTAACTTTTACTTTTCCGGAAACGCTAATTTGACAGCGACACTGCTGCCAATATTCTTGATTATTTTTGTAGTCAAACATCAGTCCAATTTTTTGCTGCAGTGAGCAGATGTCTGGTTGAATATTCTTGGCAGGATTCTAGGTTTCCGATGTTTTCTTCGTTCTGTATTTTTGTTTGTTGATGTTCGATCGAAAAGAGGTGATTTTTTTCTTTTTGTGTCTGCACGCTAAATACTTATTTAGGGGAGAATGGGAAAATAATAAATATTTCTAAAAGTTTTCATACCGTATTAAAAAATATTCAAATTTATCACATAAAAATATTTCTTATTTCTTTTTTTTAATTAACTTAAGTAGATGGGTTGTCACTAATAACAACTTTTTTACTCACAGACCTGATCGAGTATGCAATCAATTTTATTAGACTAATTAGACACATGCAGACGTCTGTTCAAAACTACTATTTCCCCATACTCGCATCCATAATCATAATTTGCTTGATCGTTTTGTAACTGAAAGCGGTTCGACAGCGTTTTAACGGCAATTACTTCTGCTCGCAAAACTCGTCAAGCCCAAATGGAATTACGATAGAACAACTTTCTTCCATATTGCTCCTCGATCGTTGGACCAAGCGCGCCCATTCGATTCGAATGATAATTGTAGGTACCAACCAGCTCAGCGGCCCAGATTCACCCAATTTGGAGCGTTGTCGTCGTCAATTCAAGTAGCATAAGTCTCCTCAACAAGAATAGAAAGTAAGCAAAACAAATCATGTAGTAATTGCTTTAGGCCTGAAAAACGACCGTTTTACGTAATACCTTCGAACAGCGGCAGGCAATGGCCACTTAATGACCACTTTCGGGGTTTCTTGCTTGTGTTTTCTACCTCACTCTTCATACGACTAAGAACTCCCGAACGGGGGCGATTGCGTGCCCGTTGCGTGATTAGGCACGTTTACTCGAATGTGCCTTTTTGACAAATTGCCCCATTATCTTCTGAACTTAGTGCTGCTCGAATTGATTAGGTACCTACCTACCTGCTAAGAAATTCAGTCGACTTACTTGATTGGTGTTTTATTTTGTCAAAATTGTTTGTTTTTGTTTCGATTGTAGTCGCCTCAACGGGGTTTATGTCATTCAGCGATTTACTGTTTATAAACACTAATTGATTCCATTGAATATTAACGTTGCATTCAATGGTCACTAGATTCAGACAGCTTCCTGCCTTGACCGAAGACTAAACAAATGCACCAAGAGCCTCCTTTGACCTCGGCCTTTTCAAATCCGAGCACTGGAATTGTTGTTTACTTTTCTTCTTACGATGAAGAAGATGATGATGACGGACGACCCGGCTAAGACAACAACAACCCAATCATTATGTAGACCGTAAGAGGTACTTTTTAAGTTATGTTTACTTACCCACCGACGAAATGCCACAACAACGGAAAGCAGGCAAACGTATATTGTTGTTTTTGTTGTTGTTGAGTTGGGGTATTTACTGGTCCATGTTTCTATTGTCAAAGCGGCGATGGGCGTTGTTGTTGGTTTTCTGTTCAAACATCATCGTCATCACAAAACAAAAGTCAACATTGTGGCCCGATGTCATAACAAAACGGAGAAAAATGGCTAACGACAAAATTGACCCTTTCGGATAATTTGGGGTTTGCAGAAAATAACCCAGTGCAAAGTGCAGCTCGTAGAAAAGGAAGCACCCACTACATGTTATGACATTCTCAGCTATTTATCATTCTCGACGGGGGTTCGTCGCTGGAATTTGCGTTCAAATATCCTTGGGGAGATGTGAGCTTATTTATTCCGGAATATGTGAGCTAGTAAAAGTTATAGTTTTGTTTCAGTGTTGCAATACGTGATTTAAAATAATTGCCGCAACTTGGAAGCCCCGTATCTCTACCAGTATCATAATAAAAACATCATTGCTTCACGCCTTTTTCCATTAAAATTGCAAGTTACACCTCTAACATCATAATTGGTCCGGTTTGGACCAAGTCTACGCTTAGAGCTAGAGGACTTGAACCTACCCCTTGCAGTTTGAGCAACAGATTCAGGTGACAGGTTACCTTTTTCCTCTTTGGATCGAATTACAAATTCAGATTACAGTCGCAGTCCGTACCGGCTTGGATCTTTCAGAGCAGCCTCGTTTCGTTACATTGGGAAACCAGATATTGCAACAATCATGCTGCTTCGGTTTTGTCACTGTAGAGGTGTGTTCACTGGATAAAAGGGATTGATATCAAATTATCGATCTCATCATTTGAAAGCTCGAAACAAGTTGTAGGTGAGGTACTCACCTAGTAGCTGTATCTTGTTTACATTATTGATGATGACATTTGAAACACCATCATCCTTGATCGACAGTTCGCACAACAGCTCAGCAGCTAGTGGGAAAGTCCGGTTTATGGTTGAAATTGTACCGGAAATAGAGATAGTGTTTACTTCCTTGTGATTTTTTTTTTGCTAAATGAAAGGTTTCAACAGTCTCATTGAAAGTTTGAAAAAGTCTTACAAAGGTGTGTACCGAGCACAACTACTTGGTAGGTTGAAACATTCAAAGACGAAAAGACTATTGATTGAAAATACTCTCGAAATGTATAAGTGCATACCATAGGGTGGTAATAGAAGTTCATCGTATAGTTTCAAAAGGGAACTATTTGCATTTGGTTGACAGGCCCCCAAAAAAAAACGACCTGTGGAAAAATTCTGCTCCATAGGACTTGATTTAAGAGTGCCTTTAATTTGCTAAAAGTATATAGGTACATGAAAAAAAAAATCTGAGATACAAAGTGCCGAATCTCGGTTGGATACTCGGTCCAATACGATTGGATTTTTTCGCGGACCGTAAGGTGTTAAGATAATGTATTCATGTAATGTATTACGAACAATTTGACAATTTTGAGCAATTTCTAGAACTTTGGACAGTTTAAAAAATTTGTTCAATTCAACCATTTTGACCATTCTGACTATTTTTAAATTTCTGACAATTTTTACACATTTGATTTTTTTACCTTTTTCAAAAATTTTTAAATTTAACAGTTTGTCAATTTTTTGATCATTTCTGTTTCGATTTTAGACTTTAGTCTTCATTTAGAGTTTTGCCGACTAAGCGTTGATCGGCAGATGTTTCGAAAATCAATTGTAATCAATTTTGATAGTTTAGGAGTTTGATCATAAGTAGGAGTAATTAATCATAAAAAAAAACGCGACCTAAACCTTGCTTGGACAGGAAGTGCATTTGTTTTGCAAATATCCATCAAAACTAATTGTTGGATCTGGTTTAAAAATTTGCACCATCAATTCGATGGTATTTCATAACAAATCCGGTTCGAACGAGCCTAAACTGACCGATCACTCGCCCTTCTTTCGTCCCATATGGTTCCTCCTGTATGATATGGATTAACCGGTTCACATCAAACAGCAGAGACCGGCCTCATCTCGCTCGGATGATGGCTTTTGCGCTACCAGGTTTTTTTTCCTCTGGCTCCACCATTTCTCCGACGGTTAGTCAACGCATCTTCAACATCTGTCTAACCAGTTATGGCTTTTTCTATCTTTTCAGGTTCAACTAGGCAGCGATGACGAAGTTCCGGCAGCTTCTTCGATACGACCAGCAGAGAGCCCGATAAGGGGACCACATCTCGTAAGTGCTTTTTTGTCTACACTTATTTCAAGTATTGATACAAGACGTGATCCCATCACCGGGAGGAAAAGAGACAAAAAAAAAGACTTTAAAGAAGAAAGTGCCCCCGGTCATCCCCTATTACAGACTGCTGATGTCGACTATTACAGCATCCCACTAAGGTTGATGACCACCTTAACAGCCCTCCCGTACGAGAAACGAAAATCACCACCATTAATCGTGGATTCATTGGCTTTTTTTAGGGGGAAATTTTCATTCTGCGCCAAAAGTTGCCGCACCCCGAAGGGGGTTTCCGCGCTAATTAGGCCCTAAGGGAAGAAACAACGAAAAAATGTCACTTTTGGAACGTATTTTGTCAAGCGTTTCCATATTTGGGGACGACACGCTTGAAGACCTACCCCGAGCTGAGATAGTTGAATAAACGAACGGATCGCGTAAGAAACTAATTGCCCTGGGGCGAAATTTCGCTTCCAGTCCTTCCCTTTTTTTGGCTTTCTTTTAATGACCTTTTTTCGACTTTCAGACCCAATATGCGAATGATTTTTTTTGGCCTAAGACAATATTTTTACTGACTTATAATCAATAAATTTCATTTTGGATGTCCAATATTTTTCTCGTAAATATGAAGTGTAAGAAGAACTACAATAAACAATGAACAAGAATTTCTGAACATTTTTTTAGAAATTCTTCCATAAACTATCGAGACTTTGTGAAAACACTCTCGAGGGTTTTATAATGGACGATTCTGAGGGGCCTGTCCAGATTTTCTTAAGAATACCCTCGATTTTTTCTGACTCTCAACAGCTGCTAAAGGATTCAGAAGACTTTCTGATTAGATTTTCCAGAGTTTATGAAAAAAGTTTTAAGATTGATGGAAGAAAGACAAAAATTACGAAACAGTCTCTCAAGAGATTTACCAGGAACTCTCGAGGCATTTTGAAAGATCCTCCAGAGTTCCTACAGAGACCCTCAACAGTTCCTTAAAAACTACTTAATAGGCTCTTTAAAAGTTTCTGGGAGTGCTCTCCAAATTTCCTGAAGGAATTCTTCTGAAGCAATTTATTTGAAAAAAGAGCTCCTAAAAACTCAAGAGTTTTTAGTGGAACTAACAAGAGTTCCTGGAAGTACTTTCAAGAGCTCATTAAGGAATTCTCAATCGTTCCTGGAGAGACTCTCAGAAGTTCCTGGGAATCTCAAGAGCTAATGAGAGGACGCTTTCTGAAGAAACTCTCAAAAGTTCCAGGAATGGCCCTAAAATAGTCCTGGAGTTACTACAACGGTTCCTAGAGGGAGTCACAAAAAAAAAGTTCTTAGAGGACTCTCGTAAATCTTTTGAAAAGGATTCTCAAGTGTTCCTGGAAGGAATTCTCAAAAGTTCCAGGAATGATCCTCATGAGATCCTATATGTCCGACAACGGTCCCTAGAGGGACGCACAAGAGATCCAGAAGGAACTTTCAAAAGTTTTTGGAGGCCCCCGTTAATGTTCCTAGAAGAACTCTTTGAAGTTTCTAAAGGGACTCTCAAGAGTTCTTGGAGGGACCTGTAAATGTGTAAATGTTCTTGGACCTTTCTGAAGGTACTCACAAGAAATCCTGAAGGAACTCAACGAGTTCCTTGATGGACTCTCAGGAGTTTCTGAGAGGATCTTAAGGGATCCTCGATGGCTTCCCATGAGCCCATCGGGGCTCTCAAGAGGTCCTGCAGGCACTCTTAAGAATTTTTGAGGTACTCTAGAAAATTCAAGAAATCCTGAGAACATAAAGACACTTTGATGCTCTTTAGACATTCTTGAGAGTAATTAAAGGGACTTTATAAAGTTTTTGTAAATATTCTCTAGAGTTTCAGGAAGGACTTCACATAAATTCTGCAAGGACTCTCAAGAATTTTGGAGGGATCTAAAGTTTAAGAGTGCCTTAAGACACTCTCAAGAGTTGATGAAAACACTCTAAGATCCGAAAGCCATTCTCAAGAGTTCTTGAAGACAATCTGAGTTCCTTAAAGCATACTCAGGAGCTCCTAGAGGAACTTTTAAGGGTTTCAGGAGAGACTCTAAAAAGTTTCTGTTGATATTCTCAAAAGCTCCTAGAGATTCTCAAGAATTCCTGTAGGGCCTCGCAAGCGTTCTGAAGAGACTCTCGAAATTACCTGGTGGGACTATGAAAAGTTCCTAGAGGGACTTTCAAGAGTTCCTGGAGATACTATCAAAAGTTGCAGGAGAACCTCGTAAATGATCCTGGAGGGATTCCAAAAATCCCCAGAAGGATCTCTAAGAGGTCTTAGAACTCAAGGGTTACTGTGTGGAGTCAAGAGTTTCCGAACGTACTTCCAAGAGTTTCCGGAAGTACACACAAAAGCCCTGAAGGAACTTTTAAGAGTACTCAAGAGAAGACTCTCAAAAGATTCTAAAGACACTCTGAGTTCCTAAAAACATTCTCAAGAGTATCTGAAGACTAAATTTTTAGGGACGAATGCCTCTTGTGGAGTTAAAATCCCTTTAAAATGAAAAAAAAAGAAAAAAAAATTGTTTTGTAGACAACTCAAGATAAACAGTACCCAGTACCAAGATAAAAATCGAACCCATGCTTCCGATGTTTCTTGAAATATTCCCAAGAGTTTCTTGAGGGACTCTTGAGGCCTCTAGGGCTTCCCAAAAGCCTTCTGGGACTCTCAAGAGATCCTACAGGCACTCTCAGGGATTTTTGAGGGACTCTCGAATGAATTCTTGAGTACATGGAGACACTAAAAGTTTCTCTAGACATTCTGAGTTTCTAAAGACACTCTCAAGGAGAATGCGGGAACTCTCAAAGGTCTTTGTAGTGACTCCTAAAAGTTTCTGGAGACATTCTCTAGAGTTTCTGTAGGGACTTAAACAGGTCTGGCAGGGACTTTTCAAGAATTCTGGACGGATCTTAAGAATCTTAAAATTGTATAGTGACATTATTTTTTGTTTTGTTTTTTTTTGTGATATTCTCAAGAGCTCCTGTGGGAACTCTCAAGAGCTCATGGAGAGATTCTCAAGAATTCCTAGCGGGAATGACCTTAGAGGGACTCTCAAAAGCTCCTGAAGGAACTCGCCAATGCTCATGAAGGGACCCTCAAAAGTTTCCAGAAGGATCCTCAAGAGGTCCTGGAAGTCCGCACATGAGTATTTGAGGGGAGTCATGAGTTCCTAGAGGTACTCACACGAGTTCCTGAAGGAACCTTCAAGTGTACTCAAGAGAAGATTTCTCAAGAGTTTCTGAAGACACTATGGGTTTCTAAAGACATTCTCAAGAGTTCCTGGAAGAACTCTTGAAAGTTTCTGGAGATATCCTCAAGAGTTTTTAGAGAGACTACACAAAACTTTTTTGTGAACAACTGAAGAAGAACATTTAACACCCAGTACCTAAACAGCAATCGAACCCATACCCCCAGTGTACCTTGAAATAATCTCAACAGTATCTTGAGGACCTCAAAAGAAATTCTTCAGGTATCCTGGAGAGATTCTTCAGGGACTCCCACGAGTTCTGGAGAATCTAAAAAATCTCAGAGTGCCAGAAGAAATTCTCAAGAGTTCCTGAAGACACTCTCCAGAGCTCCTAGAGGAACTTTCAATACTTTCTAGAGGTACTCTGGAAAATTCTTTAAGAGATTCTCAAAGGTCCAAGAGGAATCTAAAGCATTCTTGAAGACATTCACAAGAATCTTTAAGAGTACTCCCAAAATTTTCTTAAATAATTCTCAAGAGTTCCTGAACTTTCTTTTAAAGTTCTTAAAGAGATTCTCAATAATTCCTCCGATGATTCTCACTCAAGGCCTCCTGATTGAATGCTCAAAAATTCCCGAAGGAACGCTTAAGAATTTCCTTACGGGGTTTCCTCATAGACCTTTCAAGTTTTCCAGGGAGTCTGGCGAGGGAGTTTTTCGCGATTTACCCGTAAGTCACTCAAGGTTGTCTGCAGTTATCAAACTCTAATCATCGTAAGTCGCATGGCTCGAGATAATTAAACATTTATCGCGTATTTATGTTATACTCGAAAGGTTGATCCATTGATCGTAAGGCATTTCACAGGTTATAAAACTCCTATTGACAACTCCAAAACATTCGTCACGCACTAATTTGGGGCAGCCATAAATGAGCGGATGAGTTTTCCTGATTGTCCATTTCATCGCACGTTTCATTAGCCTCGAAATTGCCCATTCGAGGTGATCAAACATTGTAATATGTGCCTATCCCCAGGCCATAAATGCATTTAAAAACCATGCCATAACCTTTGGCGATCGCATTGGTCCAGAGTCAAAGTATCAATGAATGAAACGCCTATAGGCAGCGTGAAAGCTTCATTTCAGCCAGCCCAACTTCTGGCCAAAGCTGTCAATGTGCGATCAACCTCGCTGCAACACAGCCTCTAATATTCAAAAGTTCCCGCCCAGCGGAAATCTGAATCCGCCGCGTCGATTTGACTTCGACGTAGAGAAAGGTCGTAATCATATTTTGTTTTTTTTTTTTTTTGGTTTTTTTTCGTGTCAGAAAAGTTTTACGCAATTTTGTCGTCTCCCGTGGGTCGTGAGATTCGCGAGATAAGTGACCATTATAGCTTGTTGCAAAAATATAAAAACAGAAAAAGAAACAGATCACCCCAGGGCCGGTTGGATCGGCAAAACTTCGGAGCGAACCTGCTGACGATTGTAATTTGAATAAAACAAAGTCACGAAAGATAAATTGTTTATCCTTCTTCGGCTGGTTAAAATTAAAAATTTGTTTCATTCAAAAGTGAGGCACTTTTAAGGAAAAGTTCATCAGCAGGTTCGTCGTCGTCTGACGATTTGGGACAAATCTTTGTTGCGTGACGCTGGGCGGTCATTTTATTGACCATCTACGCCCTTTTCGTGCAAACACGAATAGCGCAGATCAGCCTACTTTGACTTTATCAGCGATCGTCCCGGGGTCAAAGGAAATAAAATCATTCAGCCTACTCAGATCGATGCCACGATCATCAATGGTAGTAGCCTTCCTGCGAGGAGGGTTCAAAACGGCGCAGTTATCGATCCAAGTAGGGGTGTCATCAAATCCAATCACCCAATAAACACAAAACCGGCTTTTTGCGCTCACTATGTTAGTGGGAAAAAATATTTCTCCGTTCCAGAGGGACGAGAATTAGGTAAACAACATATTTATCCCTCGTCGCCGTCCGCTATATTTGGATGTAAAACACCCGCAGGGCTGCCATCGCCATCGCCTTCATCGGGACAGGTTTCTCGGTGTCATAAACCTAAGCTTTTTATGAATTTTTGATATGTGGGTTAGATGTGATTGGGCTCGCTCGCGACGTTGTTTTGGGGTCGCCAGCGGGATGGATATAAACATTTGAGCGTATTATGCAAGTTTGTGCAAGTTGTCAGTCAGTCAGCGATCGCCCCGTGGATCGCTAAAAGTCAATCACTGGAACTGGCTGCGATATTAGATGTTGTATTTAATTTCCTTGGTCTGGGCTGGGATAACACTGCAAGGGGAAAAATGATGTAATCCTTGCATAAAACAGGTTCGGTGATGACCCGCTTAAACGGGGCTAAGATTTGTTTATGATCATTCGTAACAATTCGAATTCATTGATTCAAAACTGTTAGGAAGGCATCAGGACGACCAATCAGTCATACGACCTGTTGGACGTACTTATGCTGACCTGAAAACTTTCCGTTGTAGAATTTTTAAGAGTTTAAGGCACTTTAAAGCTTTTGAAATCTCGAATCCCTAAAGGGATTCCAAAAAGTATTTTTTAAGTTCAAAGAGTTTTCAAAATAATTCATTCTGAACATAAAGCGAATTTTGAGACCTCCTGGAAAACATTTTAAGAGTTTGTAATTGAGAGATCTCCAGAAGCACTTGCCTTCTTAAGAATGTCCTAAGAAACTCTTAGATTGTCTTGAAAGTACCCTCAGAAATTGCTTCAAACTCTAAAGATTCACTTCAGAAAACTTGAGAGTTTCTCCAGAAACTCTGTAGAAAACTCTTAAGAGTTTGAGAGATTCATGAAAATCTGTTAAAAAACTCTTGAGACATTTATCCGATATTTTTGAGGTTTTCTTAAAGAACTCTTGAAAATCTCTTCGAAAGTTCTTGATAAAATATCAGAAATTCTTAAGAGTTTCCCAGAAACGCTAGGGTCGCTTCAAAACTCTAAAGATAAACTTTTGAGAGTCACACCAAGAACTTAAAAGAGTACTTGCGATTCCTTATGTGAACTCCTGAGAGCCTTTCCATGAATACTTGAGAGCCCCTTCAGAAACTCTTGAAAGTTCTTCCGAAAACTCTTGAGAGTCCCTCTTGGAACCGTCAAGAGTCTTTTAAAGAACTCCTCTAAGAACACTTAACGATCCCTTCAGAAACTTTTGGAAACATTTTGAAGCACTTATAGTTTCTGTTTAGGAACATCAGATTTTTTTTTATTTGTACAGGAACTCTTGAAAGTTATCTAAGGTATCTACAGAAACTGATGGGAAACTTTAGAGTCACCACAGGAACTTTAAATAATTTCTTCAAAAACTCTTGAGAATCATCTCGGGAAATTTTAAAAGTCTCTTTAGGAACATTTGAGAATTCTTCAAAGAAATTTCAGGGGTCCCCCTAGAAACTTTTAAGAGTCTCTCCTAGAAATCTTAAATGTTTTTCCAGTAACTTTTGAGAGTTCTCTTCAAATTCTCTTCAAAATCTTATGAGAATCGCTTTAAAAACTCTTAAGAATCTTTTCATGTGCCTCAGAAACTCTAGGAAATCGCTCCTTAAACTCTTGGATATCCATTCAAGAATATTTCAGAGTCTCTTCAAGAACTATTGATTGCTCCTTCAGAAACTCTTGTTTAAGAGTCTCTTCAATAAGACTAAAATCTCTTCAAAACTTTCGAAAATTCATTCGGAAATCCTGAGACTTTCCCCAGAAAGTCTCGAGAGTCTCTTCAAGAACTCTCGAGAGACTCTTCAAGAACTCTTGAGAGTCCGTCCACGAACTTTTTAAAAGTCTCTCCTCCAGGAACTCTTAAGAGTTTTTTTAAAACCTCTATAAAATTCCTTCAAAAACTCTGGAAAATCGCTCCGAATGTTTTTGAGAGGAGTCTTAGAACCTTCACGAGAACTTTAAGAGTCTTTTAAGGAACTCTTGGCAATCCCTCCATAAACTACTGGGAGAACCTTCAGGAACACTTGAAAATCCTCTCAAAAAAAAAATTTAGAGTCTCTCCAAGAAATCTTGAAGGTCCTTCCAAGACCTTTTAAAAGTCCCTTCAAATTCTTAAGATCCCTCCCAGGAACTCTTGATAGTTCCCTTCAGGAACTTATTAGAATTTATTAAAAACTCTTGAAAATGTTTTCGGATACTCTTAAGGTTTCCCAGAAAAACTCTCGAGAGTTTCTTAGTGTACTTGAAAATCATTCCAAGCAATTTTAGGAGTGTTTTAAAGAACTCTTAAGAATTCCTCCAGAAACTCTTCAAAGTCTCTTAACGACCTCTTGAAAATTCCCTTAAAAATTTTAAGAATACCTCCATGAAATCTAAAGTGTGTCTCTGGAAACTTCTGAGATCCCTTCAAGAACTTTCAAGAGTTCCCCATGAACTGTTAATAGTCTTTACGAGAACTTTGAAGAGTCTCTCCAGGAACTTTCGAGAGTCCTTTTAGATAGTTTTATTGACAGCTCTACCAAGAAGTTGCTTCAGAAACTTTTGGACGTCCCATGAGGCAAAGTTTCTGTAGACTATGCACTAACTTTTTGTTGGTTCCATAAAATCCAAGCTGTCATCTCGATCGTAATGTAGAGAATTCAATTTCGCGTTGATATCTTGCGGATAAACTCCGGTATCTTTAAGTTTTGTTTCATGATGTACAAGAATGGATTTTTGGGTGGGTCGAAATTGATTTTCCCTCATTTTTTTCATTTGCTTCGAGACACCAGAAAGGCGCTTATTAAATTAATTCGATAATTTAGCACGGCCTAACCCTTCGACTTCAGCAGGCAAGAGCACCAGCGCGAGATCGGAATTCGATCGATGTTGCAATATCCTCCTCCAGTCAGTCAGCCGGCGACCAAGATCGTTGTTATTGGTAGCTTTTGGGGCAAGCAACGCTGAACTGACTGAACTTGTTTGGTCGTGCCATTGATGCGGTTTTTTTTTTGCTTGCTCGCTCTACCCCAGAAGGCTTAAAACATTAAATGCTCCATAATAAGCATGTTTACAGTCTTGCTCAATAAGAATGTATGTTAGTTGAATGGTGAGGTCTAGATGTGTGCGGATGTATGAATGTGTGAGTTCCCAAAGAAGGTGGCTGCCGCGAGCTTTGGGTGCTACCTATTCGGAGCATTCCAAACGATCTTTTCAATTCCATTGCAAATGCTTGCGTATTCCCACGATAGTTGTAGCTTTTGAACGAGCTAACATTAGGGTGATGTTTTTTTTTCGGGATGAATAAACCTACTTGGTTTAAAATCCCTGAGAAAAAAAGAATAAAACAAAAAGTGATGTTTTTTTCTGACAACTGACGATGACGATGACGACAATTTGAGGATTTTTTAAATTCAAACAAAACTGTTTATCCATAGACTGTTATAAAAAATTGAGCAAACTAGATTGTTGATAGTTCGACATCTGGCGGATGTTTAGTAAAAACTCCTATCCGGCGTTAAATGACAATCTTCAATGAAAGTGTAATTCAACAGCTGCCAAGCAATCTAAATTCCTAGATATCCATTATTATTCATAATTATCACTTTAGCTCTTATCGTGCCGTCGCTCTGCATAAACAGTGTCATCCCACTTTGCCGAGTGTATCGTCCATCGAAAAATTCGCCTCATGCGTAATCGACAGTCATGCATCTTGCATAAATAACATTCGAAATGTGGGTACTGCAGCTGCCTTCAGCTCGATCTCAATCGAGCCGGTCACATTTCGGCGATCGTTATCTCATCCACTTGTTCGCATGATTGAATGTCCGCGAGGCTCAATTCCATGAAGCCGAAAAAAAAAACAACTCAAAATTATCGACGTTTTGTTGGTGCTGATCACAGCACCAGAAAAAAATGTCATCTTTCACCTCACACTGTTGTCCGCCAACAAAAGAAAGCTCGATCGACGGAAACATTCGAACGCAGGAAAAAAAAGATCAACAATTGTTATGCAATCTACCCGGCGCGGCGACGGAATGGTAAAAATATTCCCAGTTGCGCGCGAACTGATCTGGACCTGCCATTATGTCGAACGCGAACGTGAAAATAAACCTGATCCCCGGACTTGGAATCGGACAACATTCACACAGAGATGGAGCCCGCCAAGCCTCCGGCCCTCTTCGGCGATTACAAGATCGGACCAGTCAGGGGCAGCACCCCAGTTTTCCCGATCGAGCGTTCGAAAATGGGCACACACGACCCCATTCTCTTTCCCCCTGCGAGAGGCTCAAGTTTACAATTCCAAAAACGGGGCCTCATTTAGGAGTAGGATTATGTAAAACTTTCACACAACTTCCACTTCCAAGATGGCGATGACGATGACGACAATCTTCGGAATCGGTTCCAGCGAACGCGGTTTACAATCAATAATATCTTTCGGGGCTCGCTTGGATGCTTGATGATAGTAATCTATCCGAGCTGGAGTCTCTTCTCGTCTGTCACTCGAGCACAATCGCGTTGTTTTGATTCGGGGTCACTCAAAATAAATGGAAACTGAGGTTGACGTTCCTTTGAGCTACGAATGATAAATTTCATAACTGGGCAATCCCATGGCAGATGATATGGGCTACTTTGTTGGAGGCCTTTTCGCGAATGCATTGTCATAGTAGGTTGTGAATTCGGTTGGTTTGTGAAGATCCTTAGTTAACTTGACACTTGATCCGCGATGCCAGGTAAATGTTTGACGTTTCGTAGTTAGGACAAATGTATGGCCGTTTTGAAAAGCTTTCCAAAAGCTCCCTCAATAATCTAAACTTTTCTATGGAGGACATGGTGTTTGCCTAACAACTCCCATAGCGATTCTTATGATAACATTCGAAGAGTGGGAGGTCAAATCTGGAAATTTGGTGCAAATAATTTCGCTGGACATCCCAGTTCAAGGTTTCTGTCGTTTGACATTTCGTTTCAATGATTATTCTTCCGTTGGACATCTGATCTCAACGAGCCTTCCACTTGTTGGCATTTTATTACAATACTAGCTGACCCGGTGTGCGTTGCAACACTTTCCAAAAATAAATGAAATTTCAAGAAATTATTCATTTTTTTTTGTAGGTTTATGAGTGCTCGGTGTATGCCAAAAAACTTGGATGGAAACCCCTCTTTTCTCTTCCCATCCGCAAATGCTGGAAGGAGGCAGGGATCCCATTTTTTCGTTATCTAAAGCTCTCATAACAAATTTGGTTATATTGATTGATAAGTTTTAAGCAATAGATCAACATTCATATGGGACCCGCTCCGTCCTTCCACTCTCCACTCTATACAAAAAAAACTCTGTTAAACCCCTTATCCATTTCCTATCTACTCACTGGAAAAAAGATGGTGTTTCAAATAATCATGAACCATTTCTCATGTCCAAATGATTTTCCAAGTCATATTCGATTCCATTTGTTTGATAAGTTCTTGGTTTACGCAAAAAAGAAATATGTGAGCTCCCCTTTTCCCTAACTTTATCCCCAATTGAAGGAGAAAGGAGTCTCGAATAAGCATGTAACCATTTTTCGTATGCAAATACCCTCACATGTCAAATTTGCTTCCATTTGCTCGAATAGTTCTCGAGTTATGCGAAAAATTGTAAAGAAGCCCCCTTCTCTCCTTCCTATCACCCCACTGGAAGGAGGCCGTAGCACTAAATGTGCATAGAAACATTCCTCGTTCTCAAATACCCTACCAAGCGAAATTTCTAAATACTGGATAAATTCTCGAGTGATGTAAAATATGGTATGAGTGCACCCTTCCACCTTAAAGTTTCCCCACAGGAAGAACAGAGGGTTCTCAAAATATCATAGAGACATTTTTCGTATTCAAATACCTTTTCATGCCAAATTTAGATCCATATGCTTTATAAGTTTTCCAATTATGATGGAAAATGTAAAAGAGCCTCCTCCCCTTTTTCTATCTCTTCACCAAAAGGAGAGAAGGGTATCAAATATTTATAGAACCCTTTCTCGTACCCAAATACTTCTCAAAGCCAAATTTGGTTCCATTTGCTCGAACAGTGCTCAAGTCATAAAATAAAAAAATATATAGAAGCCCCCCCGTCTCCCTGCATATATCCCCATCGGAAAAGGGAGGGGTCATAAATAACCATAGAAACATTTCTTGTGTTTCAATACCCTCCTATGCCAAATTTGGGTCCAATATCTTGATTAGTTCTCGAGTTATGTGAAAAATTGTAAAGTAGCCCCCCTCCACCCATTCTATCTCCTCACTGAAAGGAGGGAGGGGTATCTAATTCCAATCCTCGTATCCAAATACCACCCCATGCTAAATTTGATACCATTTGCTTGATGGGTTCTCGAGTTATTCAAAAAATTGTCTGAATAGTGAACAGACAGACAGACAGACAGACAGACAGAAATTCATTTTTATATATATAGATACCGGTGTAGCAGTGAGACGTGAGAAATTGAGTAGTTATGCCCGTAAGCACGTCTCACTGCTGTGGTTCCATAAAACACGGATTGATATCTCATTTCAGAACAGTGTCATACCATTATTTTATCAGCATCAGAACTAAATTTATATTTTTTAGACAACAAATGCTACCTACATTAACACGAACTTAATATGGAAGTATTTTTGTATATCTTTCAATTGGTTTTGATTCGATTGATAAAATACCAATCCGTGTCACATCCAGGCGTCATTTATTACCACGTGCTGTGTACAATTAAGCAAGAAAAAAACACATCTAGGTTGCATATCGCCCCCACGTGCATAAGAAATATAGGTACTTGGTTGAGAAACAGGCGCCTAAATGTTAAATTTTTCCCGTGATCAACGAACTATCCACTTGCGACGACGTTTGCTTGTCCATAGAGACGAAAAACATAACCTCAAAGGAAAGAAAACCTCTTAATATGGATACCATGACTTTTCAATTTCAGATTTTGGTAACAAAATCGATCGGCAAAATGTCAATCTGAGTCACATCTGGGCGTCATTCATAACCATGTGCTGTTCAAATGAGCAAGGAATCAAGTAGAAAAAAATCACATCAAGGCTTCATATCGCCACCACGTGCATTGAAAATATGCTTGGTTGAAAAATATGCGCCTAAATATTCCCACTGATCAGTATGCTATGCTTGGTTACTTTTCTCTTGCGACGTTGGCTCGCGACGCCTCGACCATGGAGACGAAAAACAAACCGCCCAAAGGAAAAAAAAATCTCGAGAAAATGTATGTCATGACTTTAATTTAATTCGAAAAACTACAAATTTAGTATGGAAACCCCCACTCTCTTAAGTCGGATGGGGTTGTAACTATTATAGAAACCATCTCCGGCCCCAAAAACCCTCAGATGCCAATTTTGACGATGATCGGTTCAGTAGTTTCCGAGTCTATAGGGAACAGACAGACAGACAAACATTCATTTTTATATATATAGATAAAGAAAAAATAATTTAATTTCTGTTTATGTCGAAAAAACAGCCCTCGAGAGCTTAACCATGTCCTGTTATCTGCTTTCACTTCATAGGCAGAAATCCGCTCTCGGGTTGCCATGGATACTCATCGAATATTCGAGCTGATTCTTAATCGCAGAGACCGGACGCATTGTATATCCAATATGTATCACGTATATCCCATCTATATCCGAAATTCCAACGGGGACCTCTGACCTTCACTTCTTCCATAGGCTGGCACTAAAATTCGCATAGACGAGTTCATCTTTCAGTAAAACAGAATCACTGACGAAGAATTCATCCTGCGCTGATTCAGTCGACTTCATTGCTAACGTGGAGTTAATTTGGTATTTCAGTGTCGGGGTTTACTACTTCAGAGAAAGTCTGCCCTGCGGCTTTATTTGTTGGAAACAGCTCTAATCGGTTACTCTTATACCAAGTTTCACGCAGTTACCCCACGAGCTCCACTACGTATTTAGAAGATCAATATTTATAGTTACAGTTCAACATGCGGGATCAAACGCACTCTCCACCAAAGACTCCCGAGAATTAGTTAGTTCTACTGCCACTCTACTTCTTGGGTTTTTCTCGATACTGATACTGAAAAGTCCCACGCGTGTGCTGGGACAGGCGCGAGTCCGGGATAAGCGGCTCTCGATCGGCACACGACGGGCATAAAGGAGTTCGGGTTTCGAATCGTTAGAGGAGAGATCAAGCCTTCAATCAACAAGAGGAGGGGTATAAGTGTCTACCTTGAGTCATTACGAAGAAAGGTCATATCTCCAGTCGTAAGGGAAGAGATCGGGCCTCGAGTCGTGAAGAGGAGAGGTTAATGTGGGAATCTCGAGTCATCGCGAGGAGATGTCGGTTCTCAAGTCGTTAGAGGAAAGTTCAGACTTCTAGTCGTAATGATGAGAGGTATTGCTGAAAGTGGTATCGTCTATGAGTATTGCCGATACTGAAATACCCTTTCTCTACGAAGTCCGCTGCCAAGTAGCTGTAGTCTCATCCCCTAAGCTGCATTGGTAGGAAACTGCAATCTCCAACTAACTCTTTGACAAAACAATCATGATTCGGGCGAACCTTGTGCTGTCCACATGGCAGTCCACAGGGCGTCCTGGCATATGCACTACATCACGTTGTCGGAGGTCGTGCTCAATCCACAAACTTTGAACATGTTAAATATTGATCAAACACAATGTGTTAAGATGTCTTATCGATGTCGCCGCAAGTGATCAAAGTGGTTGAAGCTGGTGTGGTACTTCATGAAGTATCCGTGATCAGTATCGCTTTGCGTGATTTAGAAATTCACCGCGCACCGCAGAGGCGATCTTATGTATCCGCTGATAGCTCCCAGGTTTATCAGTATCTACACTCTTTCAACCGTGAAAGGATTAGCTTAGGGATCGCCTAGGGATAAGACCCACGCCCTCCCTCACTAAGAATCCTCAGCGGTTTGGATACTGCGGTTTGGATACCGAAACCTGGAAAAGACAGGCAGGTTTTAGGTAGCTCAGAGCCTTTTTTCGGTCGCCAGGATTCGGAATTTTGCAGGTGGCAAAGGACTTTCCGAGTATCCCAGTACTTGAACTCCCCGGGTCACATACATCTTTGAAACATTCTAATTACAGATATCCAAAAACCATTTGATTAGCCTTAAAAAGAAATGACCCAAATAGCCGATCTTGCGGAATCTCGATCGGAGTACACAAAAGCTCTCTCCGTTTTACCCCCTACGGCCTTGGGAGTCTGACCTGATCCTGGCGTTCAGTTCGGTCTGGTCGAATCCCGGCCATATACTACTCGGGTGGTTCCCGGCGAAGGGTTCAGTCTGATCCTATTCAAATGACTTTACCGATGCTAAAAGTTGTTGTACCCTCGCCAATAGAATACACCCTTTTCCTACAAAGTTCACTGTGAAGAAGTCCTAACTGCTTTACTCATGGTAAACGACACTTCTTGGATACTCCCCGTAGGTTGAGTGATCGATCGTACTACGCACGCAAGGTACCCAAGAGCTTCTCTACGCAATAGATACTTGTAGATTTAGATAGTAGATTCCAGCGTGGAACTTTCGAGCAGAGTGCGTAGCTTTACTCGAAAGCTTAAAACCGCTGGTGTTATGTACTTCAGGAGACTAGTAACTAGTTAAAGTTGTGATCCCAAATTAAGCTCATAATCGCGAAAAAAAGCTAGAAAACCCGCTATACGCAAAACGCCTACCAATGAGCAGGTCGCTTCTGAAAAGAGACATTTAGGCACCCGATCAGCTTCATCATCCTGTGCACACTGTTGAGTCCCTGATCCTACTTATTCAGAGTCCTTTCTTCCACGAGATTCGAATAAGTCGACCATTGACCCGAAATCCGCACACAGCACTTCGTTCCATCCATCGTCGTCCAGACCATCGACCAGATCAGTCTGGTCAGCTTTCTGGAGAAGCCGTCCTCGTCTATGATTTTGGTGTTCACGGGATTTCCTAACTTGATCCCAATGAAGGGTCACGTCGACAGTTCGGATTTCCGCGGCTAGGCTTCGCCGCCACGAGCTTCCAGTTCTGCCTCTCCTTCGATGTCCATCCTGACGCCCGGGATCAGACTCCCTTACGTATTTCCTCACGTCAGGCGATTCACTCATTACTGTAGCAATAAACTTCCTTCTCTAGTAAACTCTCTATGCACAAAAAGTCTACCAATGAGCAGGCTGCTCCTGAAAAGAGATATTCCAGCGCCCGATCAGCTTCATCATCCTGTGCACACTGTTGAGTCTCTGACCCTGGTTATCCAGGGTCATTTTAGGCTAACTAGGGCCATTCCAAGGCTCAAAACAGATGTACTTGATTGAGCGTTTGAACTTCACATGATCACACGGTCCAACAGCAAACACATTTCGGTTTCGTGGAGAGCTAGAATATTGTACAGGAGTAGACCAAATATCGAGGAGTATCATCTAAGACCTGCAATGTCTTCACTCCCTTCAAAGCAACTTAATGTAGCTGGTCGTTAAGGAAGTAGTTCTCCACCAGTCTAGAGATGTATATGCCGGGATCCTCATTTGGAAGAGCGACAATGTAATCGCTGCCAAGTTAGCAGGTTAAAAGCCTAGCCGTTTTCTGATATTTGATTCCTGGCAGCAATTTACCAGTTTACAGAGGTATGCTGGGACCCTTTTTCGTATGGGATGACTAGATTGTAGACTCGTATGCCGAGGGGTTGCCCGATGGCTTTACAAAAAAAAATTGTGCAGCGACAAACGGATGATTCATGGCTTCTGACCTGACTTTTTTCTGAGAGGATCCCCGGCCCAACGAATTTCATTCCTGGTCCGACGACCTTCGATATCCCCGGTCCAATACCCATTCAAAGTATTCGGCGCGTTGGTCGTTTTTGACTTCCTGGATCAATATATTTATAGATGGCATAAGGTAGAATGTCTTCCTCTGGTCTTACCACAGATTAGGTTGATTTCGTCCTTTCCGGGAAGCTTTTTGGAAGGCCATTGATCCTTGAACTGATCGTCGATCCAGGAATCCACTTTGAAGGTCATCAAGCCGGGCTGTTAGGCCGGGTTGTTAGGCTTGAAAAAAAAATGTCGTAAAACCTTAGCCAGAAAGTGGTCAAGTCGCATACATTGCGAGATCGTTGAACCAGTGAAGGTCATCGAGCCGGAAACCAAACGGTTTGGCTTCACGACAGCCAAATGATTAGTCAAAAGTTACTTATCCTGGAAACGCAACACGTTACAAGCTACCTTATGGGAATCCTTTTTATCTAGCTTGACGCAATAGCCATTTAGACCACCGAGATTCATTATTTCGACTGAACCCGGGTGTAAACTCATGACCCTCAAGAATGATGAACTTGTTAACCCAAGTGAAAGATAATGAGCGTATTTATACCCAGTTATAAGATACAAAACCTATGTATTTTCTAACATATCTTAGGTACTCATCGATATGCACACGTTATGCAACCTTGTTCATTTTCGTGCTTAAAAGTACATCAAACAAGAGAAGGAAGTTTGGTACACCATCAAATTGGAAACTGTTTTCACAGCCTCGATCATCAAGATTCAATTGAGTATTTCGCCGAGCACACACAGAGCAAACAATTGCGGAACAATATAACTTAGCCTGATTGTAGGTTCAATTTTCGTGAATAGAGCAAATAATATAAACTGTGCCGATAATTGGCATCTCTATCGACGACTCCGTCTCGGGTATTGGCCCTGTCCATTGGTGCTTGGAAACAATGTAATTTGAGATACTCACTTCAAATACTCACCCACCAACCACCATTCAGGCTTTCTATCGTCAATGTGTAACAGCACTACGGACGTCATTCGGTAAAAGCCACTCGCAAAGGTCTTATTTTTTTCGCTGAAGGGCTCACTTTTTCTCTCGGTGCCCTTCAAGGCAGACACCACTGAAGAAAAGAAAACCTAATGATGGTGGCGCTTTCAAGGGACAAAACCCGTAATTTATTGAGCGCGAAATTGATGTGTGGTGGGTATTTATTGCAGAAGCCACACTCTATCCATCCACTAATAATCTGGTCACTGGTCTGGTCTGGTCTGGTCATGTCTGGCCAGTTCAATGATGATGCCCATTGGAAGTGGGCAATTGGCGAGGGTGATGAACTTCTTTGCTGACTGAACAGAGAAATGTTTAGGAAATTAGTTTGATTAAACGATTGCGGGGTTTTTTGACGCTGTCCGCCGATGAAAATGGAGATGAGATCTTTCCACTTCGCGCAGGAAGGGGGTAAATACCGCAAATCGGTTGGAACGTTTCTATTGATTACTGTTTTTTTTTGCACGTTCCTAAAACATTTTTCTGAGGTTTACAGGAATTTTCCTAAGATATGTATTCGAAACTTTTTTTCAGTGTCTCGCAAGCACTCTACCATTTCAAGGGACATTCGCACCTTGTCAAGGCTAACTTAATCGCCATCATCATCTCACATCGACCGTTTAGCACCAAAGGCGGCTACTTGGATTGATTAGCGATCACAGGTCGGTAGCGGTCAATGAGATGGAAATCAGAAAATAAATTTGCCTAACCATTGAAAAGGCCTACTGTTTTTGCAGAGTTGGTGTAGGTAAACCTTCAATCGATTGATGCTACCCTCAAACCAGTAGGCTATGTTTTGAATGTTTTGAAACATAGCGGTTACCGATCTTAATGCGCTCGGGGTGTTTTATTGATTGTAGTGCACCATTTCTGCCTTAATTTTAACTCCTCAGGGCTTTTTCTGGGTTACCGTTTTTACCTCGAGAGTATGTGGTGCCTCACTCCACAGGCCGCTAGAAAGGAAAGTTTGTTTGATCGAGTGCGAATGATTAGTGTTTTTTGTTGTTGTTATAATGTTTGTTTCGGTTTGTCTGACTAGAAGCGGCCTGGCATCCATCAAGTTGTTTTGTGGTTGTTTTTAATAAACGATATCGATTGTTTCACCCATCGGCTATTACGGCGTTGCTAATGATGAGTTTGGTTTTTATTAATCGATCCAATGTCGATCGGTTGCCGTGAAGTTTCGAAGCAAACCTCTAGCTAGAAGTATTGTAATCGATTCGACAAGCTGGAACCTTGTACCTTGTAAAGGCTGCGCAAGGCCAACTAGATTTTCGGCCAAGGATGCCGACAGCTCTCAAACACAAGAACTGTCAGATTGGCTGAAAGTTCTGTTTTGGAATAACAACGCACAAGGAAATTAATCGCTTCAATCCGTTCCTAGCTTTTTTTCTTTGAGATCTACGCTATCTTGATGCTTTAAGTTTAAGTTTTAACCCACGACACACATGTCAATTTCTCTACGACTACTTTGATGCAAGATTCCCAAGCTTTGTTAACAGCCTAAAAAATTGCCATCTTGTAAGTTTAAATTCGGACAAATTCCCTGCTCACTGATCAGGTAATAGTTCGACTCGATTATTATCTCATTCGATAATGTTTTATCCGGCTTCTGTTTTACTCCAAGTCAGAATGACGCAATCACCAAATTGGTGCCGTTCGATAAAACGGAAACGATAACTCTACCGGACAATTCCGTTATAGACTATATACCCCTAATGGCACTTCCGAACTGATGGAGCAAAACAAAATTCGATTAAATGCTTTTATTCTCTCACTTCCCCTTTTCTCTGAGTGTCTTGTGTCGAGTCCAGTAAAATCACACCGATTCGAATCGAGGTAATTTTTCCGCTTCACATTGGCGCGGCGCGATCATTACCGAAAAAGTTACTCGCTCCTCGAAGCTTGATTGAGCTCGCGGGTGTGTGTTTGCGCATGTGAGCTTGTGAGTTGGATTGATTGAAACAATCAATCGAGCGAGCCCAGCAAACGAATTACCTATTGCACGGTTTTATTTTGATGTGCACTTTTGTTTGCTCATTTTGGACCATTTCATGTGGATCATATTGATGGTGGTTGCCTTACATCACTCGATTATTATTGATCATCGGAAAATGTTGCAATTTCGTCGCGGTTTGCATCGGCCTGAGCGATATGTAACTAACAAGATCGCCTAATCAGCTGTGGTGTGGAAGATGGATTTGAGTTTTGAAATCAAACCTTAGCTCTCACGAGCTGATGCACCACGTAAGATGAATTTAATTTTGTGAGAGTCACGATAAGTACTCCGGAAGTCGTTAACCGTTGATCGTTTATAATTTTAACACAATCATACATAGTTTTCGTCTTTTAATCAGCGCGAAGATTTTTCTTTCAAACATGAATTCCATTGACAATTCAATACATCTTCATCATTTTCGTAGCATATCTGATGCTGAGATCATACATTTGCTCCTGTAATCGCAATCATTTAAACACGGACATCATAAATGACTTCTAATAGAGACATCCTTTCTATAACACATACAATGGAGGGATCCTACAGCTTTTCTTAAGATCTTTCGTAAGAAACTCTCTCATCACAGACGTCAGATTGATGACTTCTAACATAGAAACATTTGTAGAAGCACATCTGATGCTTATATCCAAATGTTATCACTTGTCAGTCGAGATTTTATGTAAAATATGTATGAAACAGTATCGTAAAATAAATGCGCCTCGTCAAATCTTTAGAGGTAATTTTAATGAAATATCTATTTTAAAGGGGAACAAATAAAATAATAAATATTTCGCAAAAAAAACATTTTACGAGAAATATAATTGTAAAACATGACATAATGACATCGCAAACATAATGGAATTGATTGAAAATAGGCCTTAAAAAATATTTTCAAATACTTGACATAGTGAATCCATCAACATGGCGTCATTTTGTGCCTTCGATTTTGCAACCAAAATTGCGTTAGTCAATTCAATGCTTAACAGCTTTATCATGGTCAGATAAATGGCTGATTAGTTTTATAACGGTTTTATGTAAGCCATATAAAATGCTAAAATTCGTCATTTTGTGCTCTTCAATTTTGCAACCAACATTGCGTTAGTCAATTCAATGAATGCTTAACAGCTTAATTATGATGAGATAAATGGCCAATTAGCTTTAAAACGATTTTATGAGAACCATATAAATAGCTAAAATTTGACGTTACTCTCCCAATCCACCAATTACACGAGTAGAATGAGTTCCTCATTCCTGAATTGTTAGTCATTAGTACAATAAATCATTACAGACTATTTAACTGAAATAAATAAGGGATTGGTTGTGAATGTCCGGTGGAATGATACCATGTGTAGAAGTCGAATTCCGTTGCCTGGCGTCATTAGGAAATCCAAGATGGCGGCTTCCGCAGAGCTTTAAAATGATGTAAATCTCTGAAAATCGCATGCAAGCCCCACAGTATGGATAATGGGTGAAATTTCCTAAACTAGAAGATGTCGAATTTCGCTACCTGATGCCATCTTGAAATCCAAAATGACAGATTTCACTAAACTTTAAAATGCGTAAATGACTGAAAAACACATGAAACCCCTACAATATTGGTAGTAGGTGAAAGGGCTAAACTAGAAAAAGTGGAATTTTGGTATCTGGCGTCATCTTGAAATCCAATATGGCGGCTTCCACTGAACTTTAAAATGATGTAAATCACTGAAAATCGCATATAAGTCCGACAATATGGGTATTGGGTGAAATGGCTAAACTAGAAGAAGTCGAATTCCGCTACATGATGAAATCCAAGATGGTGGCTCCTCATCAACTCTAAAATGCTGTAAACGACTAAAATTCACATGAAACCCCCACAATATGAGTTTCTGGCGAAAGGGCTAAACGAGTAGAATTATCTAACGCCACCCAAGGTGGTGACTTCCGCTTATGTTTAAAATGCTGTAAATGTTCGAAAATCTCATTACATTTTCATGCGATTTTTAGTGATTTACAGCATTTTTAAGTTAAGCGGAAGCCGCCATCTTTGATTTCAAGATGGCGTCAGTGAGTGAAATTCAACTTCCAGTATTAGCCTCGTTTACTCAAAATTATGGGGATTTCAAGAGATTATCAGTAATACACATGTTTGAAAAGACCCTAAGCAGCCAAGATAGCGTCAGAATACCAAATTCGACTTTTTCATATAGGGGAGAACTGTACAAGACGCACCAGCGAGGTAAAATGGCCCATGCCATTCTTTCTCAAAAAATACACTAACCTCTAGCGCCGAATGGTGTTTTTCAACATTTTTATTGTAGCAAACGAGCTTTTTCATCATTTTTTAGATGAAGAGTTCACACAAACGACTTCAATTATTAGAAACAGAAGGATTAGTGGATTCTGCCTAAGACTTGTTATTTTCTCGGTTAACATATAAGGTTTTATGGTAAACCAGTCAGCGCTATCTCATCAAACTGCAGCTTTTCGTTATAACACTCGTATACACTATCGAATGACTATTATTATTTTTATTATATTTCACTAACTTCCCACAAATTTCAACTAAAATTAATCATATCAAAATTGGGACAGAATGCCCGCAAAACCACGTGTTTTGGGCTCAAATTTGGAATGCTGTTAACTTTTGAGAAAAACAAAATGTCAAAACAAAATGTCTTTCTTTTCATTTGCTGACTCCAAAATTACGATAAGAATGCATAATTATAACAAATTTCGTCCTTGTTTGAGTTAAAAAGGTGCACCAATATTTGACTCGAAAAAATTATCTGCCGCCATGTTTGCCGCGATATTAGTCAAGAAATTGAAGTTCGTTGCCTACCTGAAGGCGTTTCACCTATAAGGATATAAAAAAGTGAATTTTGAAAAGCAAAATTTTCGTTAAATTAAGCAATAATAAATTATTTTTTGCCAAAGTATGGTTAGTTTGCAAAAATACGATGAACATGTAATAAAAAATTTGATGTTTCAATTACTATATTCCGTATAATCATTGTTCCATTTCTCACCACCCTTTTGGAATGGTGCGTTCTGTCCACTAGTTTTGGCGTTCTACCCCGCGGCTTGTTTTCTGGCTGTTTAAGATTTTCACAAAAATATAGCCAAAATCGTGTTTTCAACATATATTTTCTTTTTGATAAGATGTAAATGTGATCCCTGAATCGTCGTGAACTTTCAATTTGGTTCATAGATGATGGGTATCGCTGTAAATAGCGATTATGCTTAAGTGGTGCGTCTTGTACAGTTTTCCCCTACAGGTCGGACTCGATTATCCGGAGACTCGATTATCCGGGGTTCGATTATCCGGAATTTTAGACTCGATTATCCGAAGTGTTTTTTTTAGAATTTTTTTTTTAATTTTTATTTTGATTTTTTAAATAGTTTAGTACTATAATTTACAAAATAATATTTTTATCAGCTTTGGACGGAGTTAGGGGGGTCAGGGGCTAGTATAGTAGTTGTACTTTATATTAAAACTCGGTTCAAGATCAAACTCACTAACTTTATAATAAGGCTATGATCATTTAGTATCCGGGCAGTTACAAACGTGTGTAATTTAAAAACTGTTCATTTGATCGACAAACTTTATATGGAGGAAATGAAGGTGTTAATATGACATTTAATGTAAAAATATAAAAAAAATAATTTATCAATGATTTCAAGAAATGCTCTAACTTTTTCATAAAATCTCTTTTTTATCTTTGCACACTTTTTTCAGTAATGTATTGATTTATTTTGTTTACTACAGAAGCAAAACCTTTGCTGATATTTTACACAAACTCACCTGGAAAAAGCAATTGGAATCTGGTTGGAACCTTTTCATGAGTAGGCATCTCGAAGAATTTGATCTCTTAAATACGGTTTTAACATAAATTTTGTTGTCCATCAGAACACATCTGCAATATTGCGTAAAAACCGGATGCACATATTGCGATCTTTGGAACTGATCATTATTAGGTATTTATTTGGTGTCTACTAGTCAGGCAACACTTTTTGCCTGCCGGAAATGGATTTTTTTGCATTATTTAAGGAGTCATCATTCAGTTATCCCCAATAACCATAGACTTTTTACCATATTTAAGATCAAGGGTTGCACTCCGATGGTTGGTTTGAACTTCGTGTGGATCCTAGAGTGGCTCCCTATATTTTTTAACCATTTGGTTCCAAACAAAAATCAGAAAAAATCAACAGTTCATGAGCTTTCAAGTCAACAATGAAGAATTTTCGAGGCGCAAAATGCGTAAAAGGAGCAAATTTGTGCAAAATTAATTTACCATGTCTTTTTGCATTGTAAATATCTCAAACACACATTACTTAAAAATTAGTCAAAAATAGGCAAGATAGTCCTTTTCATGACCAACACAACACTACTAAAGTTTTGCATATCCGAGCTCTATTAACGTAGCTATCACCGAAATAAAGTGCCCGGATACTAAATGATCATAGCCCTACATAATATAAATATGTGATCAAGCAAGAACGTAGCTAGGAACAGGAGGGGTAATAATAAGAGTTTCAATGTGTTTAACCCTCTACATCCCATGGTAGCACAAGTGATCCACAACATTTGCGTCTCTATCAAGTTTATAAATCTAGTATGATGCAGTCAATAATTGTATAAACTTCCTTGTGTACTCATTGTGCTTGTTTATAAGCCTTCTTGGAATTTAGATATAGTAACTATTGAAAAACAATCAAGCAACTATCGAAACAATCAAAAACTTTTTTCAACGAATTACAACTTTTGTGGCCATGGGGAACATCTTTTGTTCAAGCTCTTTCCTTACAAAAGCTTTTTTGTTGTTCAATTTTAATTATTTATTATCTAGTTGAATTAATTATCGATTGTCTTCGGTTGAAAATGAGTAGATTTTTGAACGTATTTTAGATTATTTACAAAGTATGATCAAATGTACAAACGTGAACGTAGTAAGAAAAAGAGGGACTTAAGCTTGGGTGTCATTTCAGTATGTTTCCCTTTTGATATTCTTTTTTGTTACATTCTCATTTTGGTTGAAAAAAATTCATATTTCTTGT
Organism: Uranotaenia lowii; assembly: GCF_029784155.1. Lineage (NCBI taxonomy): Eukaryota > Metazoa > Arthropoda > Insecta > Diptera > Culicidae > Uranotaenia > Uranotaenia lowii. The sequence continues at coordinate 7,757,210 of NC_073691.1, forward strand.
CAGGAAACTCCTCGTTTGTTTAACCCTCCAAAGCCGTTCGGGTCAATATGACCCGAAGCGCACATTTCAAACATCTTTATCATCATTCCAATATACTGATGAACTGGTAGTTTTGACAGACCAAGTATGTTCTATGAAAATAATGATCAAGCTAACGCCAAAAAACTAAAATTTGAGTTTTTAAAATCGGTTCATTGAGAAATGAAATACAGCTAAGCAAAGCAAAAACTGGATTTCGTTTTTTTAAAGTAAGACTTTTTTCTACCGGAAGATCTGTCATAGCGGTAAAAACTTTCATTGGACCCCAACATATTTATACATTGTCGGATAGATGGATTCTTGACAATTTCAAACATCAATGAAATAATTAAATACAGAAAAGCTGTCAGAAGTTATGAGTATTTTAAAAATAATATTGATTTTTCGGACTTTTAACTTTCTGAACCAGTTTCTGAAATCTTGGTAATACATATCGACTTTATTTTGAAATGTTGAGTAATAAGAATAAATTACCTAAACAATGAATATAATATCATCAAAATCGGTTAACATTTACAGCCAGGAGAACGAAATCAAATTACAACGCATATTTTCCCGAAACGGATATTTAGCGAACGGCTTTGGAAGGTTAAGCTTAAAAACAAATTCATTCATTGAATAACGAAGCATGAGAAAAAAAATCAAATTTTCATTATAACATTTCAGAAGAAAAGAAAGTAACAATGCAAGAGAAATTAAAATTAAACATTAACATTTCGTGAATCAATAATTTTCTTTAGAACATTTCCACGTACTTCTCGCAGCAGGAACTGTCATTCCAATGGTAGTCCATTCTCCTCTGCCCAAGCAATAAATGTAATGTAACTACGCTACCGTCATATCGATATTAAATAGGACAATCAGAACAAATTTTGTCCCATGTTCTGCTTACTTACGTTATAATGTCAAATGTCAAGCCTTGTTAAAACGCAAAATTTAAACAATCAGATCTGAGAAACATGTAATAAACAGTTGTAGTTCAACGTCAACCTTGCGGTCGTGGTTTTGTACTCAACCCTTCTGATTTTTAATCACTTCCGAGATGTGTCAGGTCAAGGTAAAGTAAAACCAGTAATTGTTTTTTTCTTATCACGACTTTACCCCTTTTTCCTATAAAAATGATTTCTGGTTACGCCACTGCATTTTATAAAAATAATGCACAAAAAAATTACAATTTAACGTCCTCAGACTGAAAAATAATATTTTTTTTGGATTCGGATTGGATTTTTTGGATTTTGGATGGAGGATGGAGTGAATAAAAAAACGATACTCCGGATAATCGAGTCCGACCTGTGTAGCCTTTTCACCCCCCATGTTGCGGGGATTTCATTTGATTTTCTGTGATTTACAACATTTTAAACTTAAGCGGAAACCGCCAATTCGACTTCTTCTTGTTTAGCCTTATCATCCAACATCGATATTATGGGGGTTTAGCTATTATCAGTAATATACAGGTTTGAAAAGAGAAGATTTCAAGATGGTGTCAGATAGTGAAATACGGCTTGAACTCGTTGAGCCCTTTCAACTAGTACCCATATTCCGGGGGTTTCATAAGATTTTCAATCATTTACAGCATTTTCAAGTTGAGCAAATGCCACCAAGTTTATTTCAAGATGGTTTCGGAAAACGAAATTCGACTTCTACCCGTTTAGCCCTTTCACCCAATACCCATGTTATGGATGTTTCATGAGATGTTCAGTCATTTAATGCTTTGAAAAGAAAAGCGGACGCCGCCATCTTGGATTAATGATGGCGTCAAGTAACAAATTTTTAATTCTAATAGTTGAGCCTTTTCGCTCAATGCTCATATTGTAGAGAAATTCAGACCACCTCTGGTGTTTTGAAGTTTTTAAAAGATTTTCGTATATATTTTTTTAATTAACTAAAAACAACACACGACTTACAAAAAACTGCATAACAGCAATTCAAATATGTGCAATCCGGCCTGAGCGTGGCCTGTTTTGACATCTTGATCGGGAATTGTCACCTATTTTTTTTACGCTTTTAAAATCAAGCACTTCATACCTTCATAAAACATGCAAAACAAAGCTTGGAACAATCTTCTTAGTGTATGTTTAATTGAAGTTTTAATAGAGCATTCAGAACTCTTTCAAAACAACTGTAACAGTATATCTATTTAAAGCTTTATTAGCGTTTTCAGAACTACCTCAAAACAAATGGTTGTATCAATTATAAAACTAGCTGCATATAAAAAAGCCATAATAAAACCATAATAATTGGGTTCTTACATGCAAAACTTTGTCAATGTACGTTTCATGTCTCGTTTCAAATGATAACTCCTAACACAGACAATCTCATCGATGTTTACCCGCTAAAGAGATCCTTAAGTTGTTCTTGTAACCTTGATCACTGGGATGTAACGTACTTTGACCAAGCTGTCCGTGTTATAGGACAGGTTGGTCAAAGTACGTTACATCCCATGAGATAATTCCTTACATGGGCACCTCAGTTAAAGCACATTTCGATTCAAGCGATAATTCCTAGCACAGACATCATATACGAGGCACATCCGAAGCTAAGATCCTAAAATTGTTCTTCTGACCGGCATATATTTGACATTCAAAAGTCGGATTGTTTCCATTCGGCGGTACATGTCATCATCGCCAATGCCATGGGAAACCAAGTCAACCGTTCGTTTTCGTTTTACCCGATAAATATTTCACCGTGGAGCCGCAATAAATGCCGCCCGTTTGCCAAATTCCTTGTCACCTATTCTTCTCTCTTTCCCGAGCAAACCGTCAGCTGGTCACGCAAACGCAGCGCCTCAACACCTTGCCAAACAATCCAACGCGCTGCCGCCTCAAGTTGAAAGACGCACAGTCTAATTTAAATGTCATCATGCGGAACTTTACGCGATGGCGCGTTCCGGCTTTTTCCACGGCTGCACGATCGTAGCAATCCATGCAAAACCTGGGACCCAACTCTTCTTAGTGGAAATCTCAAACGGTTCTAGTTCTTCTAGAGTAATATTGTGCAAGCCAGCTAAAGCCTCTTGTTAGTGTTTTATTTAAGAGGGTATGTCACCCCGAGATACCCGCCTAATGTGCCTGGTGAATATGGTGATTGTTCCGCATCGATGAATCACAGCAGGCCGAGGTTTTGTCAGACTAACTGACTGGATCTACCAACAACAACTTGAGTAGGTTCAGAACAGAGCAAAACAAGAGCACACGTTCTGGTTTCGAATGGGCACAACTGCGGACCGTGCCTCGAGCTAGTAGAGGATTGTGACTTCAGTCACAAATTCCGAAACCGCACCGGAGTTTGCTTTGAAATTTTGCATTGTGTCTGATTTGAAAAGTATGCGAGAGTTAGATGAAGAATGGTAAAAAAACAACAAAATGTTGATTGTGGTGATTGATGGCCTATTTAGAAGTCAACCTTCTGACCATGATTTTTTCTCTTCTTGCATCCGTAATGGAATTATTTATTATCGCAATTTTGAGCTACGAGAGGGTGCTGGAATTTTATTGCTGGATCAACTAAAACTTCGAGAAAGCTGAGCCAAGAGCCCATTTTTTACAATTTCATTTATTTGAACCAAGAGCCCATTCATTTGAATATTTCAACCTGTAAGAAGTTAAGTAAATACAACAACTGCTATTAAATTTCATGTGTCAAAACATTTCGATACAACCCACTAGCGACATCTATTGTTCGTCTCACTTGAAACAGTTCGGGATTGTTTTGATTGTTTAAAAAATACTGTTTACAATAGTGTAATCCTGAAAATAACATTAAATATATATATATATATTTTCCAGATTATTGACACTAATTATTCATATAGTTCAAAATTTCTTCAATAGTTTGTTTATACATCAACCACAATCACCCCGGTCCTACGTCAATCTTACGCTCCACGAGGCGTAGCTCAATAAATAAACAGTTTTTCGGTACTTTTGTGGCTGCGTTGTCAAGTCGTGTCCATCGAGGCGTTCTTTCGCCCCGGTACTGACCGGTGCTCCCCAAACAATGAGAAAACTCCACAAAGCGGGTTTTTTACCAATTAAAATCATCTTGAGAGGGGTTCCGAACGGACAATCCGTTTTCAAACAAAAAGAAAAAACCGTCGAAAGGTTAAAACTCCAATAAAATTCTTAGACCGTAAAAGTAATTTCTTTGAAATAATTGATTCCATATACCTAAATATGGAATTCTTCTGGTCAGTCATTCCAATGATAGACCGAACTTGAGGCATCTATCCGCAAATTTGACATTTTCAAGCTCAACCAAAAGCAATATTCTCACGATAAGAAAGGAACACTCAAATTAAAGAACTAACAACGCAAAGCCAGAAGGCTATAAAATGGTATCCTACCAAATTATAACTAGAACTAGCTTTTTTTTCTTGTGCCGGCATCGAAAAAGACCTCTTCAAAAGCTGACCTTCGCGTTTCGTCCAAATGAAATCTGAGGTCCGGCGTCTCACTTCAGATGGGTCAGCCTGATAGGAACGGACCCCTTCCCCGCAATAAAAACAATAAATTCTGAACGCCAAAAATCTTTGCTCATTTGCTATCTCGCAACGCAAGGCGTTGGCCACGATCGGTGTTGTGTTGGCCGAGCTCAGCAGACGAGGCCTTTCAGGTTTGTTGTTGTTAATGTTGTTCACTCGGATTTATTTCCGTGTGTTGCCGTCATTCATTTGCCAGACGTTAATTTTTTGAATGCCACCGTCCGTACCATTCCACACCGGAAAGTTAGTTAGTTGGGGTTGGTGATGCTGATGATCGCCGCTGGATGGAATCTGAAAGGTGAAGATTTGTTAACGATCTAGATTGGAACTGATTCAAAGTTTTATGTTTGTAATTTACTTATATGGCTGTGATTTTGTACCTTTGTGGAAAAGTGAGAACAAAAAAAGGTGTTCCACATCAATTTTCATCACAGAAAAAAAGCTGCACAAAAAATATCCAGATGATCGATTCTTTTAAAACTTTCAAACAATATACTCTTTTGACATTCTCATTTCGTTCAATTTAAATACAATAACCGTGCATTCGCCTTACGTTAAAAATCACTCGTTAGGTTCTGTGCAACATTTGATTGCAGCTTCTTCTGTATATGACATAAATCTATCATACGTTGACTTACCATAATGCTAGTTTTCTGTAGGATCCTACCAGGATCACGAAAAAGAACGTCAAGACCTACGTCGATTTTGCGGGCAGCCAAAGTAGGTGCATTTTTCCCAATTTCAGGTACCGTCGGCCTACAACAAGATCGCTGCCAGGAACTGGTAGAGGAAAATGTTTCCCAATCGCGCTTGCGTTTGCCACCGATGTCAGGAACTGCCGGCTGAGCCCTAAAAACAGCGATACGATCGCTACAGGGAACACGTACTAGTCACACACTAACAATTTTTTTTTTGTTTTTAGCTTAGCTTAGCTTAGCTTGATTGACTTCTCACATCCACCTTTAATCGTTGAACCTGAAATGCTTTATCAACTAAACCAAATTTATAATGAATGTATTTTTTTTTTTGCATCTTTTCAAAACCTTGCTCGACTGAAAATAAATTTCTGTAGAGAATCATCGTTACAAGTTATGCATTTCAAGTCCCACGATCGCAGGCGTGGCTCAGTAGAACGAATTCCACATCGCCAATGGTTGCTACTCCGTGATTGACCGAGGCCATCAATTTTGTTCAGAGGTCAAATGAATGGTGTCTGGGATTGGCAACACATTCACAATGCCCAAAACTGATGCTCTCTCTTTCAACATCAATAACGGCGCCGGCCACGTCCTAGTAGTCAATAGATAGATGGAAAGAGAGAAAGGGATTGAAAGATTCATAATTCATGCATTAGGACCGAGGTCACCTCTGCATCCTAGCAAAACAATTTTTGTTGGGAGTGCGGGTTAAAGGATATGATCATGGAGACACTTTTGACTGTGTTGTGATCTTAAAAGTGAAATCTTCTTTTAAAATTGGAGTTTGAATTTAGTTTAAGACAACCCGAATTTATATTTGAGATTAAAAAGTAATAAAACTTTCTAAATTATTCCTGCATTCGTGTTTCCTAGTGAAAACATTATGTTGAAAAGGGAGCTGAAATTAATATCTGGCTTTTGTGTATTAAATTATTCCGTTTAACTATAATCGATTCCTTTCAGCTGACTATTTCTAATGTATTGAAATAAATATGAAAAAACGTGATGCCATATGCAAATTTGCTTTCTACATTCCTTTTGAAACGAAAATGCAGGTTTATTCCAATCTATTCATATGACACTTTTATTATTTGATTTACTAACCGGAAATGAATCTTTTGAGAAATGTTATTTTGAAAATTAAATATTGAAAAAAAAAAATGCCTGAATAAGAAAAAAAAAATATACGTCACGTACCTAAAACTACACGTATTTAAAAACATTATATATTACAGAAACGATTCACAAAAAAAATCTAAAAAGGTTCATAGTTGTTCAAATCATGCTTCGATACCAAACAAATTATTATTAAACAACTTAATACTTTCTAAATTTCGTACTTTGTAAACTTTTGAGAGGTTATGTTCTTATCTTTATCAGTTCTCTTTAGGCCTGTTCCCTGCTATCGAGTTTTAACGATTTAAACATGTTTTCAGGGTTGCCATTCAAACTTTGTCTAATTGCCTAATTTTAGATTTGCACATCACATTAAATTTATTCTAATTGGTTCCAATCTCACTTACAGGAAAAAAATATCTTCCTATACTATTACGCCAGCAATTAAATTTGAATTATCTGGATATTTTTGCGATGTCAACTGATTTTTCAATATTTTTTCTAACCTATTGTGATTTAGCAAAAAAAACGTCACATCAGAAGTTAACTTCATTATTGGGTCAAAAGAATCAACAAAAATCTGTTTTTTCACTCACCCTAAAACTGATTATTTCCATTTTGTATTCTTCGAGTATAAGCTTTAGATTGATGGAACCCATTGTTTGAATGTAAAACTTTACACTTCTTAATAAACAGATATTTGAACTTATCTAAGTAGTTTTTGAGTTGTATAGAACAAGCTAAGATTTAATCTGAAGAAACTTTGTCAAGGTTTTACCAGTTTATCTTCTAATTATTGAGAAATATATAGCTAAACCTACCTATAGTTTATTTTAAAAAAAATGTACCTCCATTTTCAATATTCGTAAACGGAATGATAAATAGGTAATTTATGTTATTAATTGAAGACGTTGAACAAATATGTACTTTAGAGTGATAACCGTAACTATTTTCTTATTTTCAAGCGATACTTAAATAAGTATGATTCCATGTCAAAGAAAATTCAATAAACGCGAAGACCACTGATGATCATAAACTTGTAGTTCGCTCCCCTGCTTTTTTCCTGAGTGTAACAAAAAACCGCGCCATTAGTTTTTCACTATAGGATTGAACGAGCTTGAAAAACTCTTACGAAAGCTTTAGTTTAGCTAAACTTGTATAAGGTACACCGGGGTAAGTGTGGACGGTTTTTCGTATAGTTCAACTTTAAAAAATAATTCAAAAATCAGCAGTGGAGCAATTTTCATAAAATTACATTCAGTGTTATGCAGAACATGTTGTTTACAAACGCTGAAGAGATGAGCTCGATAGAAGCAAAGCGAAAAAAGTAATTACGTAAATTATAATGGACTGCTGGTGTCTTCACTTAACCCGATTTATGGGGTAAGTGTGGACGGAAGATTTTCTTTTTGGTTTCTCAGGAAATTTTCAAAAAATTTGTGTTTTCTTGGTTGAATACGTTATTTTATTGCTCGAACCGTCCAAAATTTTGAAAAAAAGTTCATGATATTATTAGTAAGGCATCTTTCAATAATTATTTTGTGTAATTTATGATACAACACACGAGTTCCGATTTTATCAAAAACACTGAACAAACAAGTACTTTACTAAACTTTTCATCAACCGAATGCTAAACTTAGCTAAAAAATGCAATTCATGAAGGATGAAGGACAGAAAATTGAAAAAATGTGTAAACATCAAGTCTTTTTAAAGCCGTCCACACTTACCCCAGGCAGGGGTTGGAGACAAAATTTTAGTTTTTTGTAAATAAACACTTTTTTCTTCATCTTTAACCGCCGTTTCTTTTCCTAACTGGTTGTTTGGAATGTAAGGATTGTTTCAATGTAGAGTTTTTCATCGAGAGCCAGCTAGTTTACGAGAAATTGGCAATTGAAAAAGATGCACATCACCTCGACATCGTAGGTGAAAATAGAAAATTCGCAAAAAAGTCGTTGTAAACATCAGTTATTGTCGGAATTCTATCTTTTTTACAGTTATTGGATAGATTACTTGTAAATTGAACATTCTGCATTAAAAGTTTGAGAAAATAGTGCACAGTATTGTTTTAATAGCCATCGTCCACACTTACCCCGCGTCCACACTTACCCCGGTGTACCTTACAACATTGTACGCAAATTATGAGTGAAATATTTCAAAGCGGGAAACATTTCATTCACAGCTGCAAAAATGCAGTCTGTCAAAATATTTTCCAGCTTGGACATTTATAAAAAATGAAATTAATATGGTAAATTTTTTCATGAATTTTGATAATACCTATGCAAAATAGATCAAAACGACTTATCTGTAAATCTGGATCACTGTTGGAGAGCTCCTTCCAATGGCCCATCTGCAGAACGGCAATCAAAGTCGGAGGGCGTAGTACCAGGCCATGGCGCTCGAACATTTTGAGAATAAAAATCACTTTTTACCTCAATTTTTAGAGGTATTTTATCTTTTTCGGATGAAATATGATTTAACACTAAACTTCAATCAAAACCAAACGTTTAACTATACTTTTTCGGATCAAATCTTCGAAATTTCTTCACCACGAAAAATCATCCAACTTTACTCAAACAGCGTTGTCAGCTCCTCCCACTAACAATTTTTTTTTTGTTTTTGCTGATGAACACTATAGTATTCAAGTATCACACAACCAATCATATCAATATAGTTTAATTAACTATATTTATAGTTCAATACCTAGAATCAATCATACATTTGTAGTTGAATCTATCATATTTACAGTTGGATCAATTATACCACTACAATTGAATCTATCGAATTTATAGTTAAACGTGAGACGTCAATCAAGAATGTATAGTTGAATCTATCATATCTATAGTTGAATGCCTAAAATCAATCATACAAATGTAGTTGTATCAATCATATTAACAATTGAATCAATTATACCATTACAGTTGATTCTATTATATTCATAGTTGATTGTGTAAGGTCAATCAGCAGTTTGTAGTTGAGTCTATTATATTTATAGTCAACTACGCTTGGATGACTGATATAACCAGCTGAAATAATTAGAACAACTGTGGTTTTTTTCTCCGTGTACGAAAATCACTTTTATTTATTTATTCTTCAAATTTGGCTTCCTGTGCTTTTCGGAAGTATCTGTTCTTGGTTACAAAGTGGCCACTCTATAACATCTTTATCAGCCCGAAAAGATCCAAAGACCCTCGTGTTGCTTCCATAGAGCAAGTAGATATTTCTGTATACACTTCCTTGAAGCAGATTCCCCTTTTTACAGTTGCGACCAAGGTTCAAGGTCCCCTTGTCGTACTATATTTACGTAATTATTCAACTTTTTGGCTCCATCTCTAACCGAAGCCAGTAATAACAACTTCACAAGCAACTGCCGTCGAGAAGACTTCGGCTTATTATACCGGTTGTTCTCTACGGGCTCGAGACATGGATATTTCTCGAAGAGGACCTGCGCACACTCGCTATATTCGAGCAACGAGTTTTAAAAACCATCTTTGGCAGCGAACGGAGAACGGATTGTAGAGGCGAAGGATCCCAGTATCCAGAAAGTAATGAAGGCTGGCAGGACATGTTGCGAGAATTCAGGTGTTCGCTGGAAATCCGGTAGGAAAGAGACGAGCCAGGGCACAACGAGCGAGGTGGTTAGTCTAGTGGAGCGTGATCTAGCGAATGTGTTATGTCCGAGGAATTGGAGAACAGTTGCCATGGACCGAGTGAATTTCAAGAATATTGTTCATCAGGTTATGTCGTGAGACGGAAAACCTACACAATCAAATAAAATAATAAATCTAATCGAAGCTTTCAGATTTCTCTTGAAATTTGTGTATGGCCGGAAGATGATCAGGATCATCACTACATTCAAAGAAAAGGTTGCAAAATTTGAATGCCGCTCGGCACTAACTCTACTTCAAAAATGCGCGGAAACATGAATTATACCAAAGATGATGTGATTGGAAAAGCACTGCTGACGTATAGACTCGAGCTCCCACAGCTCGACCACTACATTCAAGCGAAACAAGAAACAACAAAATTTAAAAAAATTTACGTCGGGTAGCGAGAGTCGAGCTCACAATAACTTTTACCTTCGTCTTGCCAATCTGACAGCTTAACTAGTGTACTAAATACCCGAATCAGATGGTAAACGAGGGTGAATTGTCATATTTATTATAACACGCCCAATCTAAAAAAATGAACAGTGCTGGCTTTCTGGTGAAAAAAAAATGGTGTTTGGCCGGGGGTTTGTCTTTCGAGGGAAAAGGTGATGTGAAACGAGAAACTGTTTCATCTATCCTTCCAGCCTTTAATCGTTTGGATGTTTGGATGAAATGCCTTCATAGTAGCTTTAGTGTATTTCTTGGATGCTGCCTTCCAATTTTTCTCGAATTCTTCCATGCTTTGTAAAACTATCCCCTCCTTCCTAAAATTCTTGAGCACTTACTGTACCTTTTGTGAAAAAAAAAACTTGACTGCAGACCACAGGTATAAATAGCTTGCCATACTAGAACCTTCTGCCCAAATTTTTCCATCGCAATCGTGCAGTCGGCATCATCCACCTCCTTGTCCGCCAATTTCGTGTAGAATTGTGGCCCGGGGAGCATTCCTGAATCCTGTTTGACGTAGGTCTCGTGAAGTTTCCGTGCCCTTGTTTTTGCTCTACTGATTTCTAAGGTACTTTCTGCTTTTTGTACGTCTTCAAAGAGTTCCTGGCTTTGATTCTCTGAATCACCCCAATGCTGGTTGTTACGCAATGCGCGACCACGCCTCCTATTCCAATCAGCCCCCACTAGAAGACGGCTCCACTGGTTACTAGAAATGTAAGAAGTGTAGGACAGCATAGGCAAAGAGAAGTGAACAATAAGTAGGTAGATCTGTCAATCGTTTACTCAACTAAATTTAGCAAGTCATCATTGGAGTAAGAAGCGAATTCAGAATTTCTGTGCTGATTTATTTAGATAGCTCCTTATTTGAAAACTTCTACTGTACTTCAATAAATTTAAAACGCTAAGAGACGTGAACTAAAATACCAAAAGGTTAGTGACACGACAAGTGAAGGAACCGTGGTTAACAAGATTACGATTAACCAGGACACGACAGAAAACAGCTAGAGCTGCTATCGATCGTACCGTTGGTACCGTATAGGACTAAATACCGGATAGACGACAAATACAGAAAGAAACACTAAACGTAAGTCACTATTAAACATTAAAACTGAATCACTACTGTAACATCAATTATAATCCACATGCACAAGATTATAACAACGAATATGTATCAATTTCAGGAGAAATTTAACGATTATAATAAAATATCAGTTCAAATTTGCGGAACAGTTTCTGTCTTGTGGCCCTTACGGGAACAAATTAAATTTCTCGTTTATTTCGGTATGTCCAAAGGTAGCGGAAAAGGCTCTGTAGATTGTCCTACGGGAGACAAGAACGGTTCTGAGGGGGCAAGTTGTGGCATATGTCGCCGCGTTGATACAAGTCGAATGGTACAATGCGACGTTTGCGATACTTGGTTTCACTATGAGTGCGTTGATGAAGATGACAGTATCGAGAATCGAGATTGGAGCTGTAATAAATGCCTGCGGAAAGAGTTGGAGAAGGAACGAGAAGTATTGATGGGAGAACGTGAAGAGTTTCGGAAGCAGCAGAAGCAGTGGCAAAAAAGTCTACCTCAACAGAAGCAGTCTGAACAACCTGGACAGCGGCAATCCGAGATGCAGCGACCAAAGCCGGGAAAGTTTGAGAAGCTTCAACTGCAGTGGCCGCATACGCAGCTGCATGGTACACCGTTAGAAACAACTCCAATACATACACAACGACGAATTCCTCCAGTAGATATGATGATTCAGGGTACAAGCAGCGAGCAGCATATAACCAAGTTTACTCAAGAACCCATAGCTAACTCTACCGCTCAGCACATTCGAGCCCCGAAAAGTACTACGAAGTCATTCTTGAAAGATTCCAACAAGTCGACGAAGCTCAAGGACATGCAGCTCAAAGCAATGGAAGAACGACAGGCGCTGGAGAAAAAGCAATTAGAGGAGCGTTTAGCGTTTGAGCAGGAGATGCTGAGGTCCAGTGATAGTGAGTCCGAGACAAGTGCAAGTTTGCAAAAAATCGATGAATGGTTGAATGAAATGGATATAGGTAGCAACTCTAGAAATCCGAAGCCGATGAATGAGACTCCCCTTCCCAAATATGTAGACGTTCAGCACAAGTTCGGTGCTTCTGGACGTTCTGGCGACCTTACTTCAACACAACGTAAGTCGAGGATAGCTTCGCATCAACCTCCTCACCTCCACACCTATGACGAATCATTATCGAACAATCAGTTAGCAGCAAGACACACGGTAAAAGATCTGCCGAAATTCGGAGGAGATCCTGAAGATTGGCCACGATTCATAGCAGCATTCGAAAGAACGTCCAGGATGTGCGCATTTGGCAATAACGAACTCCTGGATCGCTTGGAGAAGTCTTTGTGCGACCGTGCTTTGAACGCAGTGAAAAGTCTTCTTCTACATCCCGATAACGTTCCAGTTATCATTGGGCGACTGAGAACGTTGTTTGGTAATCCGGAATCAATCATTGAAACAATGATTAAACGTGTGAGACTATTACCGAAGCCGAGAGATGACCGCATGGAAACAATTATCGACTTCGGAATAGCAGTTCAAAACTTATGCGCCACCATTCAAGCATGTGAATTAGAGGAACGGCTGTATAACGCCCCACTGGTACAGGAATTAGTGGATGCACTACCACCAGGGTTGAAAATGCAATGGGCATTGCATCGTCTAGAAACGGGTGATAATTCCCTTCTTGAAGTTAGTGTTTGGATTGGTAGAATAGCAGAGGCATGCAGTCTAGTTACAAGACCAGAGGCCTGGTCGAAACAGTCTGGCAAGCCAAAGAAAGAAGGAGCCTTTTTACACCTACACACCACACCGGCCGAGGAGGACAAGGAAGGAGCATTTTTACACCTACACACCACACCGGCCGAGGAGGACAAGGAAGGAGCCTGTCTCGCATGCTTCGGTACATGTAGTGGACTTGAGAGCTGTACACAGTTTCAAAACATGTCAGTACAGTCACGTTGGTCGTTAATCCATGAGAAGAACATCTGCAGGAAGTGTCTTACCAAGCATTTTAAAAACTGTGAACGCAAGGTGCCATGTAGCAAAAACGGATGTAAATATCTGCATCACTGTATGTTACACAACGATAAAAAGCATAAGCAGTCTGGTGGAGCACAACAAAAGGACGCCTTCTGCAACACTCACCAAAATACAACGGGAAATGTTCTTTTGAAATACGTACGAGTTACCGTCCATGGGAATGGGAAATCAATTGACACCTACGCCTTCATAGATGGAGGATCCACATGTACGCTCATGGAACACAGTCTGTGGAACGAGTTGAAGCTGGAAGGAGAACACTATCCGCTCTGCATAAATTGGACTGCTGGTCAGGGTAGGTATGAGTCGGACTCCATCAAGTGCTCAGTATACATTTCGGGAAGCTCTGGAACAAGTAAGCGCTTCTGTCTATCCAAGGTGCATACAGTCCGCAGTTTAGATTTACCACCCCAATCCTTGTGCACATCCAAACTGGTAAAAAGCTTCAGTTATTTATCCGATGTCTCGATTGAACCGTACACCAATGTACAACCTAGAATCTTGTTAGGAATGGATAACATCAGATTAGAATATCCTCTGGACTCCAGAGAAGGTTCTGAAAGTCAACCAACTGCAGTACTAACACGTTTGGGCTGGGTGATTTATGGTCCTTGTTCTTTAACAAACGATATTTCATTATTGAGCAATAGGAAAGCTTTCAACTATCATATTTGCCAATGTGAAGCGCTGAATTTAGCTATAAAAGACTACTTTTCCTTTGATAGCTTGGGAATTCAACCGACGAAAAACCAGCTCATATCTAAAGATGATTCACGAGCTCTTGACATAATTAGGTCAAAAACAGTCTTTAAAGATGGCAGGTATGAAACTGGACTTCTGTGGCGCTATGACAACGTATTCTTACCAAACAGCAAAAGAATGGCACTAAAAAGGCATCAATGTCTGGTGAAACGCATGCTTCGAGAACCTCAGATGGCAAAGGATTTGCGGCAGAAACTCACCGATTATGAAACTAAAGGCTATATACGCAAGCTTTCAGTAGAAGAAGAACGCAACTATCCAGGTCGAGTATGGTATCTCCCTATTTTTCCAGTTCTTAACCCAAACAAGCCTGGAAAGCTGCGTATAGTTTGGGATGCAGCAGCAAAAGTTGGAGACTTATCGCTTAATTCATTTTTGCTCAAAGGACCGGACCAAATCGTATCCTTACCACACGTACTGCAACGTTTTCGTGAACACCGGGTCGCAGTCTCAGGTGATATACGGGAGATGTTCCACCAAGTCCTCGTGAACCAGGAGGACCAACATTGTCAACGATTTTTGTGGAATAGTGGACAGGTTGAAGAACCACCTGCGGCGTACGTGATGCGAGTAATGACCTTTGGTGCAACATGCTCGCCGAGCTGTGCACAATATGTGAAAAACTTAAATGCCGAACGTTTTTCTTCGCAACATCCAGAAGCTGTAAATGCTATAATTCGCGATACGTATGTAGACGACATGCTGTTCAGTGTCGAGAGCGAAGAAGAGGCAGTAAAAATTGCCAAGGAGGCTAGAATAATAAATTCACAAGGTGGATTCGAAATTTGTGGGTGGCTGTCCAATTCCGAGAAGGTGATGAAGGCTATGGGGGAAAGTAAGGAATTCCAGAAAGACCTCAACGTGAGCAACGAGTTAAATACGGAGAGGATACTAGGAATGTGGTGGAACACCTCTGATGATTGTTTTACCTTCAAAGTACCACGGCGTTGTGAATATGAATTATTACATGGAACAGCAACCCCCACAAAGCGCGAAGTATTGCGAACCCTTATGCAGATCTATGACCCAATTGGATTGCTCTCAAACTTTCTAATGTACTTGAAGGTACTTCTTCAGGAAATATGGCGCTCCGGCATCGATTGGGATGAGCACATAGAGGAGCAACATTTAACTAAATGGCGGCACTGGCTCAGTGTTTTGCGAAGAGTGGAAACCATATCTATTCCCCGTTGTTATCGAAGAGCCGTGACAGATCGTGAATCCTGCGAAGTTCAATTGCACGTTTTTGTAGATGCGAGCGAGAACGGCTATGCAGCCGTTGCATACTTCCGGTATCAGGAGAAAGAAAACATCGAGTGCGCCCTTATAACGTCAAAAACTCGTGTTGCCCCATTGCGATACGTCTCGATACCCCGTCTAGAGCTCCAAGCAGCTGTAATCGGAGTGAGACTGGCTAAAGATATTGGAGAGTGTCACAGAATACGTATAAACCAGAGATTTTTCTGGTCAGATTCGAGAGATGTACTTTGTTGGCTACGTTCAGATCATCGGAGGTACACAAAATTTGTAGGAGCTAGAGTCGGCGAGATTTTAGAAGACACAAATCTATCTGAATGGAACTGGGTGCCCACGCAACACAATGTTGCAGATGAAGGCACAAAATGGCAAAAACTTCCCGACTTTTCGTCTCGTAGTCGATGGTTCAACGGACCTCAATTTATTTGGCAACAAAAAGAGATGTGGCCAACCCAAAACTTCGACCTAGGAACGACAGAGAACGAGATGCAGCGATCAGTAAACTTGCACAGCATAAGAGAACCACTTATTGATTTTAGTAGATTTACTAAGTGGTTGAAACTTAAACGTACTGCGGCATACGTTGTAAGATTTTGTCGATACTTCCAATACAAATTCTTAAAACAACAACCAACTACAGGAGCTCTAAAACAAGACGAGCTTCGTACGGCGGAGAACTTCATATACCGAGAAGTGCAGCAACATGTGTACCGCAATGAAGTCTGGACGCTTTCTAAAGTTAATTCGACAAGTGGTAAGTTACAGAAAACGAGCCCTCTCTACAAACTTTCACCATTTTTGGACGAAGTTGGAGTCCTGCGCATGCGTGGCAGAATAGAAGCGTGTGAATTCATCGAACCATCCACTGCAAATCCCATAATTCTACCGAAAGAGCATCCCGTAACAAAATTAATCGTACAATCCACTCATGAAGTTTTCCATCATTGTAATTTTGAAACAGTTGTAAACGAGTTACGGCAAAAGTATCAGATATCGCAACTTAGGAGAGTTTGCGATAAAATTCGTCGAGACTGTCAGATGTGTAAAAATGCTAGGGCTCGTCCGCATCCTCCTGCTATGGCATCACTACCTTCAAGTAGGCTTGCAGCATTCGCACGGCCGTTCACATACGCCGGTGTAGATTATTTTGGTCCCATGAGCGTCGTCGTTGGCAGGCGTGTTGAAAAAAGATGGGGCGTACTTATAACGTGCTTAGTCATCCGCGCTGTTCACATTGAAATCGCACACTCTCTCAACACCAGCTCTTGTATTCTCGCCTTACGAAATTTTATGGCTAGACGAGGAACACCACTGGAATTATTCAGCGATCGTGGAACGAACTTCGTAGGCTCCAATCGTGAAATCACGGAAGCTGTACGCTGCTTGGACGAGAATAAGATGATGGAAGAGTTCACAACAGCTAACACCAAATGGACCTTTTTACCACCGAGTAGTCCTCACATGGGAGGAAGTTGGGAAAGGTTAGTTCAATCTGTCAAGAAGGTTTTAAGAAATATGAAAATCCCTAGGAACCCTACTGACGAAGTGCTCCACAATACTCTTTTGGAAATTGAGTTTATAATCAACTCGCGCCCCCTCACGTATGTACCAATTGACAATGCAGACAGTGAAGCCATAACCCCGAACCACTTTCTACTTGGATCCTCGAGCGGATCTAAACCGTTAGTTCCTTTCGAAGACAACCCTAATATCTTGAGAAATACTTGGAAAACGTCACAAACATACGCAAACCAATTTTGGAAAAGGTGGGTACAAGAATACCTGCCTTCAATCAACCGTCGAACGAAGTGGCACTACCCGGTGAAACCAATCGAAGTTGATGATGTTGTGGTTATTGTGGACCCCGACCTCCCACGGAACATGTGGCCCAAGGGACGTGTTGTTAAGGTCAACAATCGTGATGGACAAGTTCGAAGCGCCTTGGTGAAGACCGCATCAAACATCTACGAGCGACCAGCAGTGAAGTTGGCAGTTCTGGACGTCGGCGTATCTGATCGTAAGCATGATTCTACATCATGCGTACCGGGGGGGAGTGTTACGCAATGCGCGACCACGCCTCCTATTCCAATCAGCCCCCACTAGAAGACGGCTCCACTGGTTACTAGAAATGTAAGAAGTGTAGGACAGCATAGGCAAAGAGAAGTGAACAATAAGTAGGTAGATCTGTCAATCGTTTACTCAACTAAATTTAGCAAGTCATCATTGGAGTAAGAAGCGAATTCAGAATTTCTGTGCTGATTTATTTAGATAGCTCCTTATTTGAAAACTTCTACTGTACTTCAATAAATTTAAAACGCTAAGAGACGTGAACTAAAATACCAAAAGGTTAGTGACACGACAAGTGAAGGAACCGTGGTTAACAAGATTACGATTAACCAGGACACGACAGAAAACAGCTAGAGCTGCTATCGATCGTACCGTTGGTACCGTATAGGACTAAATACCGGATAGACGACAAATACAGAAAGAAACACTAAACGTAAGTCACTATTAAACATTAAAACTGAATCACTACTGTAACATCAATTATAATCCACATGCACAAGATTATAACAACGAATATGTATCAATTTCAGGAGAAATTTAACGATTATAATAAAATATCAGTTCAAATTTGCGGAACAGTTTCTGTCTTGTGGCCCTTACGGGAACACTGGTTTTGAACTTTTTAGCCAGATCACGCGTTGATACCGATCGGTTACGTTTGATATGAGTGACTACTTTGGCATTCAACTGGGGCTGACTGGAACCAGGTTTTCTACCGGATCTTGGCATATCCGTCAAGGACGACTCGTTTCCATATTTGTCGATGATATTTTTCACGCTTGTGTGGTGTACTAGGAACCGTTTTGCGATTTGGGTGTAGGTGACATCCTTTTCAGTGCACAAAATGTGCAGAATTTTCTTTCTACATAGTTTCAAGATCAACACGAACCAAAGCGAAGATGGAAAAACTAATCCGAACAAATTGATTGCACAACACTTTTCAAGCACGTAAAGTAAACAAACCTTGCTTGCATGCACACAGAGAAAAGTTCACCCATTTGTGAGTAAACTAGTTTTAAAAGTTGCTAATGACTTTTCGATACAGTTCTTAGGTAATTGCTGTTTTTTTAAACTGTAGTATTGCTTTCTATTATGTCTCCCTCCTTTTCTGTGGCTACTACGTTAATCTAACACGTTCGTCGCCAAGAGTCAGTGACGCAAAATCTGTTTATATTTGAAAAGATAATACACAAACTAAGAGATATATTTTTTTATTCAAATTTATCTCGGATTGAAGCCTTCATCTCCACTGTTCTGTAGCCAGAATTTGAAGCCGAAATTAAATTTCCTGTTGATGTTTTGGCTTTTCAAAGTTGGACATATTTTAAGTGGGTGACGGACGGATGGCGACGAACGTGTTAAACAAGTTTTCAGAATCATGCACTCCTGTGAGATTTAAACTTTCACAATGCCGCTTTAGCCGCCGACTGTGGTCTAGAGGATTTGAACGCTATCGTTTTCTAAGCCAGAGGTCATGAGATCGAGTCTCGGTCACGGCATACATAGTACTCTTTCTGTGGGTTGGTGGTGTTAGCATTAGTAAAATGCTAGCCATTATATCCTTGAGAGAGGTACGCTTTAGTCATAAGTAGAATTCAGATCTCTTCAAAGAAACATGAAGTTTCACTGAGATCCTATATGTGTGTGTTCGTTTTTTAATGTATCGAAAAATGTGCATTATATTCACTTATTGTTCGTTGGTTAACGAGAACTTTCACTTTTTTCACTAGGTTTCAGAGATTTTCGAGTTTCGCCCTTTTTTGTTTTCGATTCCAGTAACGCCCAGGGCGAGTACAGCTACGGGTGTGTTAATATACCAAAAAACTAACGAACGTTCTAACGAAAATGAATCCAGTGTTCCGAATATCACTCAATTCTCATGAGAGACACTGAAACGTTTTCAACAGCGAAAGCAAAACCTAAATTGTCGGTTGGTTTATCTCCCAGTGGGGCAAAGATTGTGTTCGACAGCGCTGCTCCGAGAATCAAAGAAATAAAATTTGAAAGAGAGACGTTTCTTCTCCAGTTGGAATTCTCAACTGAGTGAGGAGCTACCTGATTTTCAGTTTCTTTTTTTTTTTTTTAAACGTCTTTGGTTGTCTAACCGTACAGACTAGTTGCTTAAGCCTAAGAAACTCTGCTTAAAACTAATTTAAACCTACGTTTACACATATTAAAATCAAACAAATGACTCACTGAGTTAAAACTTTCACAACATTTATCAATTGGATGGTTCCGGCCATATACAGTACGGTGATAGGGTATCCATAGGAACTGACGTCGCCGAAGTGTCCTCGTGGAAACGTATATATTGACACGTTGCAGTATGTATGCGGAGTCAACACGGTGGGTTAAGGTATCAAAAATGAAGGCTTGCTGCAGTTCAATACGACGCTTTTCTAGTGTAGTTAGGCCTATCAGAGCACACCTTTGCTCATAAGGCGGGAGTCGGAGCGGGTCATTCCAGGGAAGACGCCGGAGAGCGTATCTTACGAAGCTACGTTGAACTCGTTCGAGGCGGAAGCATTGAGTGCTCTGAGAGGGAGCCCACACCTGGACAGCATACTCCATGATACTACGAACGGACGAGCAGTAGATGGCTTTCAGTGCATATATGTCGTCAAAATCCCTTGTATTTCGGCGAAGAAATCCAAGTGCTGCAAAGCCCTTTGCCACGGTTAACGCTATGTGCTCGGCGAAAGTGAGCCTGTTGTCGATTTTAATCCCTAGATCAAGAATAGATTTTGTATTTTCCAAACAGAGGCCGGATAGCTGGTAGTCAAAATTTATAACATTTCTTGATCGGGTAAAATTAATGATCTTGCACTTTTTCGCATTTGCTTGCATTCCGTTCATCTGACACCAGCTCTCTAATGTAGCGATGTCCGCTTGCAGGGCGAGACAGTCTACAGTGCTGTGAATCTTTCTAAAAATCTTCAGATCGTCGGCATACAATAGAGTGTCGGATTGAAAAGTTGCGCACAGGTCGTTCACAAAGATTATGAAGAGAAGCGGTCCAAGGTGACTCCCCTGAGGAACTCCAGATGGGATGGCAAACGTTTCCGAGCGCGAGTTTTTAATTTTCGTGAAGGCACGACGGTCCGTGAGATATGATTCAATCCATTCAAGCGCCCATTCAGGAAAACCTAGCTGATCCAGCTTAGCTACAAGTATTTTGTGCGGGACACGGTCAAACGCTTTTGCAAAGTCTATATAAACAGAGTCCACTTGAAAACCTTTCTCCATGCTGTTACTCAAAGAGCTTACATAGCACATCAGATTGGTTACGGTTGATCTTCGCTTCATAAAACCATGTTGAGCCTCAGATATAAAAGGTTTTGCAGCGGCATATATTCGTTCATGCATTAGGACTTCAAAAATCTTAGATATTGAGATCAAAATTGATATAGGTCGGTAATTATCTACGCAGTTAATATTTCCTGATTTGTGAATCGGTGAGATGGACGCAACTTTCCATGCTCTGGGAAAAGATCTTTCCGATAGTGACTGGTTTATTATACTACAAATCGGGGCAGCTAAAGGTGCTGCGCAAAGTTTCAAAAAAGCGGTGGGTATGCGATCTGGACCAGAACCTTTAGTTGGGTCAAGCGAAGACAATTGTTCGTAGATATCCTGCTCAGTGAAACACGGTAAAGGTAAGTTGATATCATACGATTGAATAGAGGCGATGTAGTTGCTGTCAGAGTCGGTACTAGCTGGACAATATACACTTTGGAAGAAATCAGCGAACATATTAGCCGATTCAGTTGAGTTAGAGGCAATGACTCCATTAAACCTCATGTCTGCAGGAATAGATGCGTTCCGTTTTCTTCGATTAAAGTATTTCCAGAATGACGATGGATCACGTTTGAGGTTTTGTTGAAGCTGAGAAATGTGTTGGCGGAAGAGCAGATCGTTCAGGTTTTTGAATTCATTCTCTAGGGATCGCAAATGGCATCTGCGATTTTCAGAACGATTCTTGTTAAAACTTTTACGTGCCTTTCGTAGCTGATTTCGTAGCCGTCTTAGATCGGAGTTCCACCACTCGTGCTTTATTGGTTTGAAACTCTTCGGGCGTTTCAAGGGAATGTTTTGTCTCAAAACCGAGTAGAGTTTTTCATAGAAAACATTCAGAGCGGAATCCACATTGTTGGCAGCTTCAAGAGTATTCCAATCTATCGAATTGAGCGCAGCAGTAACAAGACCGTAATCGCATTTATTGAAATCGAAATCAAACTCTCCAACAGGTTCTTCCTGATCACACACATGATCGACGATTTCAAGGCATATAGTGTATGATTTATGATGACGATCCGTAGGAATAATCGAAACAGGTGACACAAAAAAGTTCAGGTTTTCGGGATTATTTGAAAAAACGAGGTCTAAAAACCGCATATTGGCGTTCGGTATACAACAAATTTGATGCATACCTGCAGAAAGAATCCTTTCAGTTAGAGCAGTTCAGTTAGTCAATAACTTTTCTTGCTCAATCACTCACTCACTCACTCGTTTACTGATCGATGATCGAATGCTGTCTGCCTGATACATCTTGCTTTGTTGTTGCTGTTGTTGTGGAGGATTAAAATAGTCATTCAAACACGCAGGCAGTACGTATGAACATATGTTTCTGCCGCTTTGCCAGAAAGTACGCACACGCTAACTTTTGGCTACCCCTTAAAGGCGTAATATTGACCCGTTATTGAGAACCTCCACGATCTGTCAAAAAAAGGGTCATTTTATCGGATTAATATTACCCCTTATTTCAAAAAGCTCGACTCCCTTCAAAAGGGGTCGTTTCATACGTTATCAAATTCAAAGCGTTATTTGTCCAGTAAATAAGGCAATGATGAGAAAGATTGTGGTAAGTATTTCACTTCACATTTCAATTATAGTTAAGATAAATTTAAATTAAATATCGATTACTGTCGCTACAGATCGTCTTGGAGCCAGAAGATGTAGGACTCCATGGAAAAACTTCAAAAGAAGGCATGAATATGATGCGATTCCCTGATTCTTGCCGTGTAAGTTTTCTCTCACATTATTAAAGAATTTACAATTAAATAGAAGTTTCATTTTTTTCTAGCTCGCATCACGCCCCAGATGCCAAAACAAGGAAAGTCGAAGTCGAAGGAAATTTCGAACGGTTTATGACTTGTGATTGTGGTCATTTAGTGCATGTTTGAATAAACCGTGTGATATATATGAAATTGTTTTACTTTGTTTCGAATTTTTATTCCATGCATGTTTCATTTTTTGCCAGAAGCAACTGCTCCAACGAATGCAAGCGTTTTAAATAAGGGGTAATTATCACCCGCTGCAACCGTTTGAAATAAGGGGTAATTTTCATCCGCTACAAGCGTTATCAGGCTGAGTACCCCTTAAAGGGTTAAGCGACTTTATCCGTAAAAAGGAGTTCTCCCAGTCTTATCGAATAACGGGTCAAAAGTATTCGTTAAGGGGTAGCCAAAAGTTAGCGTGCAGGCAGTATGAACCGATGCAAGGCCGCATTGATTGAGTTTGAGTGAGTGAGTGAGTGGATTTTCGAATTGGATCTTGTATCAGTCAGTGTCTCAATCACTTCTGATACACCAGGTAGTGAGCTTGAGAGATCGACTTAGATGCGAGTCCGCTCTCGCTTTTGAATCTTGTTTACATTGACTTCGCATTGTCGCTCTGCCGATTCTCTAGGGAACAACATGCAGCAGCAATCGGCTTTGAATGTTTCCAACTAGAAACCTATCATGAGCGTTTCTTCCGAGTGATTTTCGGAAGACTGAATGAATCAACATGAAGTTTCGCCCAATTGAATTTTATCGATTTTTTGAAAGCTTCAAGTGATTTTAAGATGAAACCGCGTTTATTAGAAAAAGTGCAACCGTGTACATCCGGAATGACCGTTAACTCGATTTGTTTACATTTGGCAGTTTCGCCCTTTTGAATGGTTCGCATCGATTTCTGTAATATGTAATATGTAATTAAACTTTAAAAAATTTGATATGTTGATTTGGAACTGGTATCATGACACAGTGCACAGTGAGATGGCTCCATACAAAGACTGGAACCCGCAATTCCATTTCTGTTTGGCAAAGTGACGAACTTCTTCAATTTTTAGAAACAGACGTACTATATTTTCGAAAAGTCATGTTTAACAAAAAGATCAAAGATCTTAAATTTTTGATCTGATGTAAATAGAGAACCAACCGGATGGTCTGAGCTAGGAAATAGAAAGTTCACTTGGGTTGGCTGGCGGTAGCTCAATTTCCTGTTAACCGAGGCCAACGACACTTGACCTACTGCAAAATGCACCGCTATTATATTACCGTTTAATTAGGCTTGCAGTACATATGACCAAATGCAACATTTGTCAAAGGTACTGACAGTTTCCCCGATCATCAGTAGCCATAATGTGTGTTTGCGACCCTAACAACCTACGATTAGTTACACTTGAAAAACGGCCGCTGCAACAGGGAAATCTCCCAGCCCAGCATCCAGCGAGTCGAGCGGTCAGCAGAAGTCAAACTTCGTTTTCATTCCACATTCCCATCATCAGTGATTGGTCTGATTCGGTTGTAAAAAAAAAAGCGAAAACAAAAACAAAACCACCTCATCTGCGTCGCAGTGACTCTCTTTAGCTAGGAGGTACGCTGCCATTGTTTTAGCCTCCCATCCGAGATAATACGTATGGGCGTGACCATCTAGTACGCCTTGTTTTTAGGTCGACACATGCCCGTTTTTATATTTTCCCTCTCTTCTCGGATGTGTGACAAACTTCATCCATCCCACATGGATGAGGCACCTACAACTGCACCAAGCGACGTTTCCCCATAGCTTCCATGGTTAGCTTGCCGCGGTAAATAATTTGACAGCAGAAGATCTCGACGAGAGAAAGAGCGAGGAACCCGAAACTTACGACGATTACTAGGATCGGTCCCCCAGAGCACACGCCTTGTGCTTATCCCCGTAATTACAGGGTAGAGCAGCGTTCAACACCCCTGTCTGACGTAGATTGCTGCGATTACGCCAGGCTAGGAGGGAACTGTTTGTTTGAAAGAATTTCTCTTTTGCCTCCAAAAGACATCACAATTCTGCTAAATTAGACTGTCCCAAAAGGGAGAAAATGTGATAGACACATTTTCTCACGCGCTGCTGTCGCCGCACGAAGCGCACCAAAATTTCAATTTATCATGTGCGATCTGCTCCGGCACATGTGATATCTGACGAAAGAAAGACCCCGCCACCTAACAATAGAATTTTGATCAACAAAGCAAAACAAAGCGGTTCCACGAAAGTTGTCGTGGTGGTTGACATGGCAACAGATAAGAGCCCTGGCTGAAGAAAAACGTTTTGCTGACATCGGTTTTAATTCACTTTTTCCTCATTTTTGCTGCTGATAAGAAACGCAAAACGGTGCACACTCAACATTAATGGTTTCCATTTTGATTTGAAAGAAACAAACGTTTTTCGTCTCGCATGCAAATGATATTGTGGTGGCGAAACAAGCGTGAGAGTTGGCCAAGTTGTGGGTAGGCCTCCCAACTAACTAAGTAGAAGAGGTACAATTGCCCCCTCGTCTGCTATCTTGTGGATTTCTGTCTGTCTGTCTTTGCGAAAAAAAACAAAAAAACAAAACATGCGCGCATGTGAAAACGATAATCATGCTGCTGGGGCTACTTACAATTGGAGAGATAATTCGAAACGCGCCTAATTTAAATAATAGTATTATATCGTTTACCGGAACATAACCTCTGGAAAGGCAGCAACAATCGCCGATTCGCATCTATCATCTGGTTGGTAGAAATTGGATTAAAAACATTTCATATAAACTAACGCTGATTGCTTGTTACAAGTTTGCTACAATATGTTTCAACGCAAATTGAATAGTAACCGGAATGTTGTAAGGAAACTAGAACTCAAATACGCTCAGCTTTGGATTTTAAGCGTAGATTTCAGATTTTTTTTCTCCAACTTCAAACTTTATTTCTCGTGCATCTTAAAACTAAATTACAATATGTATGTATGAATTTATGTAGTTAAGCCCACCAGAGGTAAGTAGCTGATAGCAGGGTGTCCAGCGAACCGGGAAAACCGGGAAAAAACCGGGAATTTAAAATGAGACCGGGAAAACCGGGAAAAAACCGGGAATTTCAAATCAAAACCGGGAAAATTATTTATGGATTATGGATATATGGATTATGGAATCTTATTAAATTCTCAAATACATTCAATTTATCATGACGGAACTTTCTCTCAGAAACTTTGAAATCTATAGTCGTTTATTCCAGGGTTGTTAACCATTTGGGAGAAGTAGGAAAATGTCGGGATTTTATACATATTAATGAGTAAAATGCCGGAAAAATTTAGGAATATTTGAAATATTGAGATTTTTCGACCACAAACTTAGTTTATTTCTTAGCTCACGCGTATTGTGCTCTGCAGTGAATATAAAAAAGTTTTTAAATTAAATAAACACTGAACAACTGTGAAGTTTTAATACGTTAAGTTTTGGTAGTTAACTTTTATAGCGTTAATTAATTAAAGATTTTTATCATTGTGCACTTTCCTTGCGAATATCTGGAAAAAATAAAACTTAAAAATTTGAATGAAGAAATAAGTGAAAGGAGTTTTAAAATGTGAATTGTGATGTGAATTAATATGTTGAAAACAGACAGTTTTCTATGGAACCAACATCTCGAAAACTAAAATTTTAACTTGAATTATTATACACTAGTCCGGAATTGACGAAGTTCGAGTCTGCATCAGGAGCTTATTTTTTTCAGAAAAATACGTTATGCTGAAACGAAATTTGGAGAAATTAGCATAAATCTAACAAACACATTTGAACTGGGGAGTTATTTTGAAGAGTCCGACTTAAATATCAGATTAATTTGATGAAAAAATTTGAATTTTTATAGAACGTTATAAGAGAGATATGAATTCAGTTATTCATCCATGAAGTCTTACCCCGGTCGACAAATTTCCTTAAAAATCTTATGATCAATGGTAGTTTTAAAATAGATTGAACAATGAGAATTTTTTTAAGTGATTTTCCTTTTTTTCAGCTGTTTGCAGGTACCTCAAAATTCAAAAGTAATCTATGCTTATGCTTATGCTTATGATACATACACAGCCAGATCTTGTCAGCATCCCGGTGGGTAGTAAAAGTACATTTACTACCCATCTTAACTTGGCCGGGCCCACTGTGCAGTATTGGACGCAGAGACAACTGGAACACAGGGAGGAAGAAACGTGGACAACAGTACCATACGTTTCCATCTACCTCAAAATTCAAAAGTAATCATAACAATACTTCAAATTTTCATTTAATTGATAAAACATTTAAATTAAAAAAAAATCAAATATTTTGTTTGTGTTTTATGTACTAAAAAAAACACTGAAAATTGTCAAAAACTATCAAAACGTAAGTTCAAAAATCAAAATCAAATTTCTGTGTGACGACATAACCTCGAAGAACTCATTTTATTTGGTTTCGATTATATTTTGTTCTTATTGTCCTATGCGGGAAAAATGTCGGAAAAAAAGATGCCACCATTTTATTCAATGAATTGATAAACGCACAGAAGGCAGATCATGTAACAAGAGAAATTTTTTTTGTGTGTTTCCTGTTTGCATTATTACAAAACCGAATAAAAACATGCATTTTTGAGATAGGACAGATAATCTAGAACTCAGCGCATTCTAATATAAATGTTAAAGGTATAAATAAAAACATGATTCAGTATTCAATATGAGAACCGAAATAAAATATCAGATTGCTTATCATGAATAAGGTTAATCTGAATCTGTTTTTAGAATTTTAGAAGGTAAATATCAGAATATCAGTCAGTAGATTTCAATAGAAAAATTTAGAATTAAACTTGAAATTTTAAAAGTATTATATGGCACCATATCAAAACTATGATGTATCCATGCAAATAATTAAATATAGCAGTTTCTCTTATAAAAAGCGAAGATGGTTTGAAAGATTGAAAAGAAGGTAACAATTTTCGGTTGAGGTTCGGACAACTAGATTTATTTTCTTACCGTATTACGATCACCGTAATACGGTAAGAAAATAAATCTAAATACCTTTGAGTTTCAAGATTAAACTAAAAAAAATTAAGTCCTCTCACACTTTTATATTCAACTTGCAAAAACATATCTTCAGTTTTGATCAAAAAATCTTTTGGACATATTTATTTGCGCATTTTCAAACGAGGGAATCCATAAAATCTCATTCGGGAAAACCGGAAAAAACCGGGAATTTGAAAATGGAAACTCGCTGGCCACCCTGTGATAGGTCTTTTAACCCGTGTCGGTATGGTAAGTCTCGATCGCTCATTCAAATATTGTTCATGCTTAACTCATCAACAATAATTGCAGCACTACCAAGGAGTCCATTGCCACTGGATTTGGATAGGTTTGATTCATCTTACTCCCTTCCAACTGTTCGAAACAAAAAAAGAATTCTGAAAAGATTCCAGGAATCTATAATCACAGCGGCATTCCCAGAGGCCGGAACTACCCCTTTCGGATTTTAATTAGGATAATTAGGAGAAATATTTGTTTCACATTACTATAGTACCCATTAGACTGCCCCAAATTTGTATGGGAATTTCAAAACCTGTGATATGTTATGCGCTGCAAGCTCAAATTGATCCTAGTCCTAGAATAAGATCTCATGCCAAATTTGGGCCAGATCGGATCACGGGAAGGGGTCGCTCAACGAGCCTGAAGTTTGTATGAGATTTTGAGACATTTTGTTCGGGAGAAACATGAAAAAGCAGTTTTTCAACCATAACTTTGGTTCCCGTCGGCCGATTTCATTCAAAAATGGTTTTTCTTAAAGCCTAAATTATGAAAAATATTTCACCCGAAGACCGCATTTCGATAAGAGTTAGGATAAAAAAGTTATTAGGCCTCAAAAATGGGCTAACTTTTTAAAGGATGGTATTCATCACTGTTAATGAGTCGGGGCGGTCGAACATATCGAAGCCTCATTAGCAGTGATGAATACCACCGTAAAAAAAGTTAGCCCATTTTTGAGGCCTAATAACTTTTTTATCTTAACTCTTATCGAAATGCGGTCTTCGGATGAAATATTTTTCATAACTTAGGCTTTATGAAAACCCATTTTTGCAAGAAATCGGTCGACGGAAATCAAAGTTATTGATAAAAAACTGCTTTTTCATATTTCTCCCGAACAAAATGTCTCAAAATCCCATACAAACTTCAGGCTCGTTGAGCGACCCCTTCCCGTGATCCGATCTGGCCCAAATTTGGCATGGGATCTTGTACTAGGCCTAGGATCAATTTAAGCCTGCAGCGCATATCTTTTTCAAAAGTCGGGTCATTTGGGGCACTCTAGTACCCATGCATCATTTCCGGAACCGTTCGCAAATGTTTTTGCATTAAAACATGCAAATTAGAGACAAATTTTCCGGAACCCTGATTCCTGAGGAGTCAACAACACAACTTAACACTAAAGAACACCTTTTCTAAGTCGTGTTGACAAGTACAATTATAACTAGCTTTTCCCGATTATTCGAAACACTGTTTTTCATTCACTAATTTTCATTTTCACTTAAAAAATATGATTTTTCCGAAATTTGTGAAATCCGTGAAAAAATACACGTGCGTTCGAACCGAGTCCACGCCTACTCCCCGTAAAACTAAATAAAAAAAGCGTCAAACTCATTCTGCTTCCACTTCAATCCTATTCAACATGTTGAATATAGGTGTTGAAGTATAACTTGCATAAATTCCTGTGGTTCCATCGAAACTCTCTAATGTGTTTCTGAAACATGTATAAACCAATATTTTTGGTATTCTTGATGGTATAATTCATTGCTTCTGATATTTCTGGTAAATCTAACATTATTTTTAATCGACATCGTATTACTGGTATTATCTTCGATATCCAATTCCATATAAGATGAGAATATTAACATAATTTAATTCTATATGAACTCGAATCATTTTTTCGACATATCTCACATAAATGACGGGACATATTTGATACCTACATTGAAACCATTCATTTTAATTCTGTTTGGGTAGACGTCATTGTATATTTCATACAATTTTGCCCTAGCTCTTGTAGTTAAATATTTTTCATTGAAATCCTGGATTTTTTTTTCCATTCGTGGTTATTTCTTTTTTTTTTTTTTTGAAGCTAGTACCTAAAAATTTGATTATTTGTATTGCGGTCTGATTGGTGTTTAAGCTGTTTTATAATATGAAGACTGGCTGACTTTATAAAAAAAGGTAATTGAGTGTGTTTTGTTAAACAGTAGGTTTCTAAAAATAACGTCACATGAGTCAGAACTCAAATATGCGTATGATCAACTATTGTGTTGTGTTAGACTCAACCCTGTCCGATTCTAACATTTCAAAATAGTTGATCCGTGATTGAACAAAAGTTAAGTATGTGGTGAAAATGCTTCTTAAAAAAATTTCTACCCGCTCATTTTCAACACCTATAATTTTCTTCTAATCTTCTTCTATCCATCTATAATTTTCAATTCTTGAAATGTTCTCACTATGAGAACATAACATTCACCGATAAGGCCGTAAAAATTAATTTCAAAACATAAATCACGGTGACTAATCTTATTTAATAAGATTTCAGATTCAGATTTCAGATTCAGATTTCGGATTCAGATTTCAGATTCAGATTTCACATTTCAGATTCAGATTTTAGATTTCAGATTCAGATTTCAGATTCAGATTTCAGATTCAGATTCAGATTTCAGATTCAGATTTCATATTTCAGATTCAGATTTCATATTTCAGATTCAGATTTCAGATTCAGATTTCAGATTCAGATTTCAAATTCAGATTTCAGATTCAGATTTCAGATTTCAGATTTCAGATTTCAGATTTCAGATTTCAGATTCAGATTTCAGATTCAGTTTTCAGATTCAGTTTTCAGATTCAGTTTTCAGATTCAGATTTCAGATTCAGATTTCAGATTCAGATTTCAGATTCAGATTTCAGATTCAGATTTCAGATTCAGATTTCAGATTCAGATTTCAGATTCAGATTTCAGATTCAGATTTCAGATTCAGATTTCAGATTCAGATTCAGATTTCAGATTTCAGATTCAGATTTCAGATTCAGATTTCAGATTCAGATTTCAGATTCAGATTTCAGATTCAGATTTCAGATTCAGATTTCAGATTCAGATTTCAGATTCAGATTTCAGATTCAGATTTCAGATTCAGATTTCAGATTCAGATTTCAGATTCAGATTTCAGATTCAGATTTCAGATTCAGATTTCAGATTCAGATTTCAGATTCAGATTTCAGATTCAGATTTCAGATTCAGATTTCAGATTCAGATTTCAGATTCAGATTTCAGATTCAGATTTCAGATTCAGATTTCAGATTCAGATTTCAGATTCAGATTTCAGATTCAGATTTCAGATTCAGATTTCAGATTCAGATTTCAGATTCAGATTTCAGATTCAGATTTCAGATTCAGATTTCAGATTCAGATTTCAGATTCAGATTTCAGATTCAGATTTCAGATTCAGATTTCAGATTCAGATTTCAGATTCAGATTTCAGATTCAGATTTCAGATTCAGATTTCAGATTCAGATTTCAGATTCAGATTTCAGATTCAGATTTCAGATTCAGATTTCAGATTCAGATTTCAGATTCAGATTTCAAATTCAGATTTCAGATTCAGATTTCAGATTCAGATTTCAGATTCAGATTTCAGATTCAGATTTCAGATTCAGATTTCAGATTCAGATTTCAGATTCAGATTTCAGATTCAGATTTCAGATTCAGATTTCAGATTCAGATTTCAGATTCAGATTTCAGATTCAGATTTCAGATTCAGATTTCAGATTCAGATTTCAGATTCAGATTTCAGATTCAGATTTCAGATTCAGATTTCAGATTCAGATTTCAGATTCAGATTTCAGATTCAGATTTCAGATTCAGATTTCAGATTCAGATTTCAGATTCAGATTTCAGATTCAGATTTCAGATTCAGATTTCAGATTCAGATTTCAGATTCAGATTTCAAATTCAGATTTCAGATTCAGATTTCAGATTCAGATTTCAGATTCAGATTTCAGATTCAGATTTCAGATTCAGATTTCAGATTCAGATTTCAGATTCAGATTTCAGATTCAGATTTCAGATTCAGATTTCAGATTCAGATTTCAGATTCAGATTTCAGATTCAGATTTCAGATTCAGATTTCAGATTCAGATTTCAGATTCAGATTTCAGATTCAGATTTCAGATTCAGATTTCAGATTCAGATTTCAGATTCAGATTTCAGATTCAGATTTCAGATTCAGATTTCAGATTCAGATTTCGGATTCAGATTTCAGATTCAGATTTCAGATTCAGATTTCAAATTCAGATTTCAGATTCAGATTTCAGATTCAGATTTCAGATTCAGATTTCAGATTCAGATTTCAGATTCAGATTTCAGATTCAGATTTCAGATTCAGATTTCAGATTCAGATTTCAGATTCAGATTTCAGATTCAGATTTCAGATTCAGATTTCAGATTCAGATTTCAGATTCAGATTTCAGATTCAGATTTCAGATTCAGATTTCAGATTCAGATTTCAGATTCAGATTTCAGATTCAGATTTCAGATTCAGATTTCAGATTCAGATTTCAGATTCAGATTTCAGATTCAGATTTCAGATTCAGATTTCAGATTCAGATTTCAGATTCAGATTTCAGATTCAGATTTCAGATTCAGATTTCAGATTCAGATTTCAGATTCAGATTTCAGATTCAGATTTCAGATTCAGATTTCAGATTCAGATTTCAGATTCAGATTTCAGATTCAGATTTCAGATTCAGATTTCAGATTCAGATTTCAGATTCAGATTTCAGATTCAGATTTCAGATTCAGATTTCAGATTCAGATTTCAGATTCAGATTTCAGATTCAGATTTCAGATTCAGATTTCAGATTCAGATTTCAGATTCAGATTTCAGATTTCAGATTCAGATTTCAGATTCAGATTTCAGATTCAGATTTCAGATTCAGATTTCAGATTCAGATTTCAGATTTCAGATTCAGATTTCAGATTTCAGATTCAGATTTCAGATTTCAGATTCAGATTCAGATTTCAGTTTCAGATTCAACCCATTTCAAATCCTAGAGCCACCTAAATCTCCACGATTGATAAACGATTGATTTTTTAGCCCGATTCTGACCAGTCTTAGACTATTGTAAATGTTTTCATCAGTTCAACATTTTGGTAACTTATTCATTTGTATTTTATCATTCTTTTTAGTGTAATTTCTGTATTCTTGTATTTTTTTTACAATTATATTCACTTTTGAGTTATTTTGGCATTTCTGTCAATTTTTGCCATTTCTATAAATTTTCTGGATTTATCAGTTTTTGTGATTTTTATTTCTGTCAATTGTATCATTTTAGAAGCTCCAATGATAACTATAACCTTAAAAAAAATCGTGATTTGTTTCAGATATTATTATTTTTAAAACAATCTTCATTTTATTCTCAATGATGTTCTAAGCACATACAACTTATTTGAGGAAGTGACCCTTGAATATAGTATTTATTAGAATAAAAAAAATCAAGTTTTTCATTTTTCCAACTCTTTTTTTTATTCTGGCGTTTTAGTTATTTTTTCATTTCATTATTTCCATATTTTTTTTCTCGATCTTTTTTCTTTAACCATTTTTGTTCAATTTTGACATATTTTAAACGAACCGGTCAAATTTAATTTTTGCAGCTTCAAATGAA
Source organism: Uranotaenia lowii (assembly GCF_029784155.1). Classification (NCBI taxonomy): domain Eukaryota; kingdom Metazoa; phylum Arthropoda; class Insecta; order Diptera; family Culicidae; genus Uranotaenia; species Uranotaenia lowii. The sequence continues at coordinate 7,790,553 of NC_073691.1, forward strand.
AAGTTCCGTTGTAATGAACTAAAATGGAGGTATTATCTGAAAATTTCGCGAGCAAAACAAACACGTGTCTAATCAACTAATCAACGCCTACTAGGTACGACTAGTTGGAAATGCAGTAGCCTTTTTTTACTTCAACCGATTCTGCAAATCTTCCTATCAAGTGTAAATTAGTTTCATCTGGATATTGGCAAATCCATAGATCTATCCTGATGAAAGTGTAAAGAGCACTCACTAATCATGAAGGGCACTTGATTTGTAGTTCAAAACGGACCAGCTCTCAGTTCCAGATTTCCAGCATATGCAGATGCCATTAGCAATCGCAATCGATGCATTGTGAATAAATGAGGTTCAATTCTTTCATTAAAACCATGCCAATTTCCACATTCCACAGGCCCTGAGTATGATTTGATTGCTTTCACGCCATCGTTTCCATCCGCGCAGGCGGTCGGTTTTGCTATCCTACCTACCAAGTGTAAAAGCAAGTGCACTTATCCGTTCTCTTTCCTTTTTCTCTCGATTTACAGACAAAATGAGCCACTCGAGCTGCAGCGGCTTCTTTGGGTAAACTCATTCCCACAGTCAATCGGGCCAAATCAGCAGCCAGTAAGCCGAACCCTTCTTGGCCGGGGTTTTCCCGGAATAGACACGTGACCTTTTAGCGCGCAGAAACACAACAACCGCGCGAAAATGGGTAATTCGGGTAGCATGAACGGTTTGCCCGGGTACGAGGAGGCGTACCATCATCCGAACTACCACCATCAATATCAGCGGTACCACGAGATGATACGTGCCGGTGGACCACCCCCAAGTTGGCTCGAGTCCTACCAGCGGGATCTTCGTGGAGGCGGAAACGGAGGCGGAGGACATCGTAGGGACTTTGAAGGGCGCCTCTCCAACGGCCATCTGGATATGATTCATCGTGAATCTACCAGTAGCGGACCGAGTCTTCCGCCACCGATGAAGGTCCTGCCGGATATTCCCGGCCGAGTGGCCAAGCTTCGTCCGACGAATAATGGGAACATTCTACACTCGGGCGGCACGATCAGCAAGAATAACAACCTCCAGAGATCGAAGAGTATCTCGTCGCCAACTTATCAGCAACACCAACAGCAAAACAGTTTCGACGAATCGGAGGAGCATGGCCATGTGCCAAACTCGTTGCCCCCGATGATGGCCATGCAGCGATCGCGCACCCAAATCAACATGATGACCCCCGGGATGAAACAGCGCGAAATGGAAGAACTCTCGGGAAGATCCCCCGGGAATGGTCCACAACCACGCGGTGGTTACGCGACCAATCAGCAGCGGAAGCAAAGCTACGATCATCATGGCGGAGGAACGCTGAACCAGAAACGGTTCGGTTCCGAACCGGATCTTCGGGTGGCATCGAGCGGAGGCGACATGCAGGACGGTGGTGGTGAATTCGGTGGCCAAGCTGGAGCTGGGAATAGAAACACCAAGCCGGTACAATCGAAGATCATGAAAGGGAAAAACAAGAAGAAGGCCGCTCCCGTTCCACCGGCTGTCGAGAAGGTAGGTCGATTTAGGAGCAGATTTTAGCCTGAGAGATCAACTTTGTTCGGGGTATATTCAGAATAAGTCCTGTTTGTTCTAAAGAACCACGAACAAAAAGCCCACCATAAAACCATAGAAGGAAAAAAACAAGTGGAAATCTTACAGAGTCTGGTTTCAGGTTCAGAAAAGAGGTAGGCTTCAAACATGCGGAAAAATTGTATCTACAGGTGTACAATCTTTAGTACCTTTTTCCGAGGTTCCAAAGATTTTAAAGCGATTCCGACTAGTTTGGGAGAACTGAAACCTAATGCACATGTAAAGCTTAGTTCTTTTAGAAATGGGACACTTTCTTTTGCTAATAGCTCGTTTACTAATCATCAGACAATCAAAATTTTTACAGCATTTTGTTGCCAGTAAAAAGTACTACCCGATCTTTTTTTTTCAAAATTTTAAAACCAAGCGTTTTCGAGATATTTACGATGTAAGAGAAAAAGGAAAAAATTATTTTGCACAGTTTCCTCCAAAATCCATCATTATCAAACTGATAGCTGACAAAACCGTTGATTATTCGAAAAATTACTGTGTGTGAGTGGTGGAAAAGTATGCAAATACTGTCAAAAATGTCCACAAAGTTCAAATCAAGCATTGGAGTGAAGCATATGATCGACAACTTCGGCTAAGGGTCATCAGGGAGGTCAAGTCTCATACCAGCTTTTTTAATTTTCAATAAGCGAAAAACTAAGGGTAGATCTCTGAAATTTCCATTTTTTTTTCTCCGATAAGCTGAAAGTGTTGCCTGGTAATGAGTCACTCGAACCTAACCTCAAACAACAATTTTTTGCTAATTCCACAGCTAGTAAGCTGTATAGCCGATTCCGAGGCTATGAGACAGATGATTTCTGGTGAACGAAAAAACTTATGAAAAGTATGTATCTGCGGGTTATTTTGTATAAAATATAATGATCTGCAAAAATTCTGCTCCTGTGGGAAAAAAAACAACAATTTTCAAAACGAAAACTATGGTTTCCACTGTTTTTAAAAGCCTAAAAAGAGTAATCTTTCATGTATCCTTTGCACCATACGATCTATACTAACTGATTATACTTTAAGTTCAATCTCATGATGGTTTTTCTTCGTTATTGCAAGATTTTGCCAGCAAAAATTTCATTAAAAACGCTCAAAAATATTCAAATTTGTTAATTTCGAAACAGCTGTATCCACTAAATTACCCTCAGTTTCGTTTAAAAGAGAAGTATTGATCCGAAAAGTAGCAAAAATTGAAGGAGGAGAATGTAGCTACCTAAAATACTGATTAGACGAAGTATGAGTTTGAAAAACTGAACAATATCATGACTGAAAAAAGTGTGCGCTGGCCGATGGGAGGTACCAAGAAAAAACTAGAATTTATTCTAACAAAAAACAATAAATAATTTTTTTTTCAAATTTTTTCATGAATTATCATAAGATTACCTTCATTTCCTTCATAGGAAGTATGTAGATCAAACGAAAGGTTTTTGAGATACACGCATTCGTAACTGTCCCATTTCTAAAAGAACTAAGCTATAATTATTCTATCAGCTTTATTTTTTAAGATTCAAGGATTAACTTTTGAAAAAAGGTAAACATCCATTGAAAAAATTACTGTCCATGAAAAAATGAAAATCCATTTCGAAAAGACTAAATATTACTATCAGCCTCAACTGATGTCATATGTATATCAATGTACTTTTAGCTGTCATTTTCGTCTGACGTTGTGCCAAATCATCGTCATTAGCGGGAAATTTCTCGATGCGATACCCTAAGCGATTGCATGCTTTGAGATGAATGATTGAAAAGCAAAAAAATGGGTTCCATACGATTTAAAACCAAGGACGTTGAGCGTCGTTTTAAATAGCGATGAAAGAGTTCCTCAAAAATGTAGATTCATCATGTAAATTTCCTTTACGTAACTTTCTTCATCAGCATTTTTAAGGCTACATGGGTTTTTTGTCCAATCGTTAACTGAACTCAAACGGAGCAGTGACACGATGACAACTTCTCATGCAAAATCCGTCCACGTTCTTCGATGTAATTTTATCGGCCGATCGGGATCTGAACATCCTCGTGTGACATAAAAAAAAATTTTATGACCGTCTAATTACTGCCGGTACTAACACTAGTAGCTTGTAGTAGCGAACTCGCAATAGTTTTTTGTCACAAGTCAAACCCTTTTGCTAGAGGGGTCGCTAGTTAAAATTAGAGCTAAACTAACTTACATTATTATTGCCGTTAATCATCACTTGGTTTTTTTTTTATTTCGCTTTTAAATTCCAAAAGATTAGGCAACTAATTGATACATGCGTTGTGGACGGGTACCGATTTTATTTTTTGCGATCAACGAACTTCAGAACAGTCGAAAAAGGAACATTTGTGACATTTTTTTCATGACATTCACACCTACTAAAATGCACGAATCGGCATTCGTAGAACCAACCGAACCACCATTCAAACTGCAGTATCTCAGAAACCACGCAACGTTTTTAATTGAAATTTTGCAGAGTAATTGTTGAAATATAATGTTAACCAGTCTGAAGTTTTTGAAAAGTTCTATCGATGAGATCAAAAGTCACGCGATGTACAATATTTCAATCAGAAACCTAAAAATGCTATTTCTATAGATTTTTTTCTTCTCTTTATAACTTCTGTCAGGCATTATTTGACTGATTTGTGGATGGAAAATATATTGTTCTCATGAATCGTCCAAAATTCTGAAATTCGCATGTTTAGCTTCATGCCTGAAATATTGTAAATCGCGTTACTTTTGATCTCATCTATAGAACTTTTCCAAAACTTCAAACATAATAACTTTATATTTCAACAATCACTCTGCAAAATTTCAATACAAAGCTTTGAGTAGTTTCTTAGATATTGCAGTTTGAATGGTAAAAGTAAAAAAAGGCCGATTTTCGTAGAATTACTGTATCTCTGGCCAAACAATTTTTAGAAAGCTCAAATTTTGTAATATGATAGAGTGATAGTTGATCTATCTTATGCTGAAAATTTGATCAAAAGATCATCAGAGTAAAAAGTTAGAGAAGTTCAAAGTCAAATAGACAGAGCGCGTGCTTCCAATTTCTATACAATTATGAACAGTACTCTACCTACTAAACCTTTTCCATGGTTACAATTACTGATTGTTTACTCATAATCAACACCATCATTCATCTCATCGATTGCTACGATGAGACGAATCTCAACACTGCACTCTAAAGTACCCTGCCAAACGTCGACTGTTGGGAATGGTCTAAAGTTGACCCCTCGATTTGACCCTGGTTGATAAAGTCGGTAGCTTTTAATGTCCTCACCTTATACCGATAACTACTTCAGTTTTTTATCGCGTCTCTGCTGACGTCTCCAACTGCTTCGCTGTAGCCACACTTGCATGCCTCCTGCCGACAACACACCGTTTGAAATTTTTTTCCTGGTATGTGAGCTGTGGCTCCAGAGAGGCAATACCGCTCATCTTGGTGCACACTTAGTATCAACCCCTGTTGTGTAGTCAGTCTTCCGATCACTTGTTGTCCATTTTTGATTATGGGATCATGCAGAATCTCGTCATTTCAATCAAAATAAGTGAAGCGAATCTTTCTTTATCTACAGGAAACTGTATGTGTTGAAATCAGGTAGTCTACATACGATTCTGTTCTCAGAAAATTTTCCAACCAGTTCCCAGGCTTCCCTTGCGTACTTTTCGCCCATCACTAGGCTGTAATTTGTCCTTCGGCTTCTAGATAGCCAGAGCTTTTGCTGGCCACATGAACCTGTGCAATGGATATTTATTCGTAGCTACGCACTACGGTAACTATGACTAAACTTAGACTGCTATGATCGCAGATAACAGCGCAAACAGATTTGTTGCGTTGATCTATACAATCGGCTATCGCTCATGGATGGATTTGTTTCGTACTCTAGATTCATTTTCGTTAGTTCCAATTAGTTTCGCTTCTGAAGGCGCAGAAGCTCGCAATAAATGTTCCAGATATTCACCTTCATTTAAAAGTTAAAAATATACTGCATCTGCTTCAAGTGCACTATATAATTTCTCTTCTCTTCCAGCGCGAGCAGGAAATCATCGAAAGGCAGCGCATCATAGCTTACTCGCCACTACGCAAGACCAACTCGGATGCATCCTCTACGCTGCCATCGTCGGACAGCAACAGCAATCCGGCTCGAAAATTGCGCCTCTTTAAAACGCGTGCCGAAACCAAGAAGAACCTGAACATCACCAAACTCCCCGAAGCATCCGACGTCAAATATTCGGCCAAAAACGGTCCCCCAACAAACGGTGCGACCAACAACGGTGGTGCGGGAGCCAAAATGCACCTATCCCCGATCGCGAGTGGACTTGGTGGCTACAACAAACCCGGCAGCCGTGGTAAGGATCCCGAGTTCAGCACCGGAACTTTAGACAAGCCCCGATCCAGACTAAACCCAACGTCGTTTTTCCGTCGGGAAAAAACCTTCGACATTGGAATTCTAGAGCGCGAACGAGTCCTGCGTGGCGGCGGATCGAACAATGCTACACAGGTGCCAGAAATCAAACCGACCATGTCGCCACCGATTTCCAGACGAAAATCGATCGTGAAATCCCTGTTGGAGAAAGATCAACAACAGCAAATTCAGCAGCAACAGCAACAACAAGTTCAACAGAGCCGAGTAACTTCGGTGGAACCGAAGTTCAAACCTAAAATACAAGAAGATAAACGGAAGCATTCGCAAATTTCCACTACTGCTCCGATGACCGACTTCCAAAAGGAGTTACATCTCGCTACCAGGAAAAAGTCCGTCGTCGGTGGAAGTAATCCGAATCTTCTTCAACCCCAGCAGAAATCAACTCCGAACCAACGTAAAATATCGGAAACCAAGCAAAGTATCAAGGTGGAAGCTGCTCCTGCTAGCAACTTGATTACATCGGTCGATACACATCAACAGCTGGACAAGGAAAGGGAATTGAGCTCCCTGAGTCCACCACCTCCGCCACCGCCATTGCCAAAAACGAGTTTCTACTTCGGGATGACCTCGTCGACACCACCAGCCCACCCAAATTCGACTGCCCCGAAAGACAACTCCAGAATTTCACCGAATCTGCTTCTAAAGGCAAAGATGATCGAAACACGCGTAGACGATTCCGAGGAAGAGGACAGCTCCGGAGACGATCGCCATCAGCTAGCCATAATGCGCAACGATCATCACGAGCCGATGGAAGATACCGAGATGGACAAAACTCAGCTGGACGTGATCGATCGCTTTGCCGCCAGCCTAATGAATGGGACAAAGTTTGCGAGCGGTTCGGATTCTGCTGCCTCGTCTGAAGTTGATGTGCGACCGTACGGTGTCGAGCTGGACTCCGAGGGGCAGGAAATCTCGCTAAAGCTCAGACCGACGCTGCCTCGGAAACAGTTCGAAATACCACGTTTCAGTCCGGCAGCCGCTTGGAGGTTGCTGACCACCGAAGATGACTTCGGACGGGATGCGACTGAACTGTTCCCTTTCGTCGAAAAGAAGGCAGCAATGATGCGCAGTTTGGAAGTTGTAGACGCCGCCGAGGATCGTATCGAGCGAATTTATCGGGAACCAATACCTGGGTTGCAAGATAACAAAAGCGGAGACAGCGGAATATCCGGGGACGCCGGTCTACCCGAGCTTGGCGAAGCGCAGCTGCTGAATTCCAGCAAGGAACGTGATTCGCCCGAAAGTAGTTCACCGGTTGACGATACGAGTGGCAATAATGCGTGGTCGGCTAACGCCATAAGACTCACACCGTGGACTCCGCAGCAGGACCTGGAAGACGATGATGACACCACCGGAAGTAGCGATAACCGACAGCTCATTGAAGAGAGTCCCCTCAGCAGTGGACCAAACGATTTCTCCAGCAAAGGACACCTGTTCAGCCTGTCCCTGCCACGCGAGAATCATCTTTCGATCTACACCGGCAATGGTAATGGAGAGAAGGTAAGTTATCTTTGTTTGTTACGGTCATTTCTTAAGTTATCTCCCACCTTTCCAAACCAACACAGATCGAGAAGCATATGTTCAACAGTCTCCAGAAGCTGCGTAAATCCGTATCGGATGCATTCACTAGCGATGCGGACATTAGCCCTCTGGAAAGTGGAGACAACTGGTTTCTATCACGACTAGAACCTCCTTCAACAACGATACCCATCAGCAATACGGCTTACGAGAAGCGCCAGCTCAGTCCACCACTTCCGAAAAACCCTCCACCCGATACTCCGACCAGCAACGGCCTCAACAAGGACGAACAATTTGCTATCAATCCCAGCAGCAAGCACGCAGCCATCGGTTATCTGGTCAGTGGCAAGCACATGATGTACCTGCCGAAGGAAGCCACCAAGGTCATCACGACAAGCAACGGCAAAAACGACCAGAACAATAATACCGTGCCAGAAACGACGACAATCTCCACCCCATCCTCGATCACCGCCAGCAAACCTCGGCATTCTGACCATCACCGCAGGGACGACAAGGAAAACATGCAGGACCCCATTCCAGACCTCACGACTTCGACGTTGGGTCCGACAGGCGGCGAAAGTTTTCCGGTGAAAATTTCCCACCGCAAGAACCATCGCTTCACCTTCCAGAGCACGATCCGGCAGATCGAGAAGCGCCGGGTGGCCGAAAAGCTGTCGCGCGAGGCCGAGGTCAAGGAGGCAATGCGGCTGTGCGAGCTGGAAGCGATGCGCCGCGTCGAGGAGGAGTTTCAGAAGAAGCGGGCCCGCGAAAAGGCCTCCATTCGACACCAGCTGCGGCTTTTCTCAATGGAGGAATCCGACCTCCCGCCGTACGATGGTAACAACGACGAGGAGGTAAATGATGCTTATGACTTATGTTTGGTAGTGAGTATAAACCTAGCAAACCTCCCTATCTATTGGGTGGTCCTTCGAACCGGATTCAACAAATTGTAAAGACCTGTTAAAATCTCTTTTTTCATCTTTCCAAGACCGGTGAACCCACGAAGCGGATCGATCCCGAACCGGACATCATACCGCAGGCAGCGCCACCCAAAACTCCCAACGGATTGTACCGAAAGAAAGATTCCACACTGGAGCGTCCATCCTGGAACGGTGGCGCCGCCAATGGACAACATCAGCAAGCTCGGCGTCTCAGCCAGTCCCGTTACCATGGAAGCACCCTGGAGCGTAAGTATTCCAATGGCAGCGGTGGCGGCGGCCAGCAGGATTTCAACAACGGCGGGTGCTATCCGTACCACACTCAACAGCAACAACAACCGGAGGTGGCAGACGATGACGTGGAAAGTAGCCTGGGTTACGTCGACACTCGAACGCCCTACATCTCCCGGATCATACAGGCCAAGAGCAGCAAAAGCTACGGGGCAGTGACAACGGCGGTCAAGAAATAAAAAAAACGCGCTAAGGCAAACGAGCAACGAAAGCGGCCATCTAGTCATCGAAAAGCTTGCGCGACTTCAGCAAATCATTACACAATACGTGGTTTTTAGAGGACAATTTATTTAGGAAACTTAATGCTCAATCTACGAAAACGAAGTACTCGAAGGTTCTGTTCTGATAAGGTTTGAAATGAGTTAAAAACGGAGAGTTGATTTTAGAGAAAGATAACGATAAATATAGGTGAATATGAATTAAAATAATGTTTTCTTTAGCATTCTATAACAATCAATTTTATGTATAAACGCATTATTAGTACGAATGAAATATTTACTATTTTAATATGATAGAAACGGAATAACTCCCGAAGAATCTAAATCTTGATTTTTTTTTCTTTTATCACCTCATCTACTTCACTTCAAACTAACATCACATCTTCCAGGCATGTTATTTAGTGTCTAAGTTCATTAACAAACTGCAATCACGCGAAGCATCACGTCACATCAATGTCATAATGAAAACTGTATTCGAATGTTAAATAAAGTTTCCGTTCTACTTTTTTTAGTCTAGCTTTTGCCCAGCTTAAGTGAGTCCGAAACATCCATATAAGGTAGTTACTGCACGAAAGTCTCAAACACTTTTTGTCATCGGTGATCGGAAGAAACAGGTTGTTAAAATGGATGGCCGCAGGCCTTTTTTCTTTTGCGTCCTTCGCAAAGTCAATTCCGGTTATTAAAAAAGCCTCCCTTCAACGTTGCTATCAAAACAAGCTTAGCTAGATTCAACGTAACCCCAAGACAAGCTTAAAATCTTTCTGAAAACATCTCAAGAATCAGTGAAATAAACCTGGAACATCTCGTGCATCTTCGATACAGCTTAGATTTTTTACCCTAAGAAATAACCAAAGGAATAACCAAAGAAAAAACAAACTGAAACTTTGAGGGCTTGGAAGCACTCCTAAATAAAGTCCGTTTGAGCTTCACAGGTCTGTGTTTTGGGCAGATATAATTGAATATAATTTATATTTATATTTATATGCTACGCCACACTTTTTGCGAATATCAATTGAAAAATGAGGACACCTGACATCTCTGATCAAAGCTCCGAAAAAAAATTACATTGTAATACTTTCATTTCTGTCGCCAGATAGCGCTATTCGTGTCTCCTGTTTTCTCGTTAAGTGGTGTATATCTGTTCAAATATATCTGGTTTTGGGCCAATTTTCAAAATGTATATTGTCAGTTTTCCCACCATAGTGAGTAAGATATGTTCCCAACTAAGACCTTCGTGATACCGTGATCCCACAAAGTTATCTGGCTCTCAATTCAAGATAGCGTGAGCTTCAAACTGTTCAACTTTCTGCCATGTTATTGAAAAACTGGAAGGATTGCCTGTATTGACGTCCATTGACTTGAGACTTGCAAAAAGGTTTTAGGTGGAGTAACACGATCTTCTTTCAATGATGAACCATTTCTTTGAAACATTTGTATAAGTTTCTCAAAACTACAAGAAAATCGTTCATTTTTTTACTTGTTTAATCGGCTTTAAGAATATGGGACCATTTCTCTAGATTATGAATGACACCAACTCATAATTTACAGATTTATTCTTTATAAGAAAACGGGGGCACCTGACCCACAGCCCTAGCGTCAAAGCCTAACTTAAAATCATAGTTCTTTCGTTTTCCAACAAAATACATCCGTTCAAAGTGTACAGTTCATTGAATGGAATTGGTCGATTGCCATGCTTCGTCGCAAGTTCAGCGTACTCGGTCGGATGCTCCGTCTGGCGATGTTTACTGTACGTCGTACCCCGGTAGAACTGTTTTCCACAAAACTCACACTCGAACCGGGGTTTGACCAGATGTTTGATCGAATAATGACACTCCAGATCGGTTTTCAATCTAAACTTATCGTTACATTTATCACAGTTGAATTTCTTTTCCGTCCGGTGCACAGTGCGAAGATGCTTTTTTAGTTTGACTTCATTCGGAAACTTTCTCGAACATATCGTACACTGAATCTGATAGCCGATATAAGTCAATGGCTTCTCGGGGGGTTTATCCTCGGAAATAGTTTTTGGTACGCCAATACAGCTTTTCATATGATTATTGAACCGTTTTTTGTACCTGAAACTAGTCCCACAACCACAATTGAACTTGCTGTTCTGTTGCGTTTCCGGATCCATTTCGTGCTTCTCGGAAATGTGTTGCAATAGATGATCGGCCCGATCGAACGTTGCCTCGCACATCTTGCATTCAAATATGGTCTTATCGATGCCGTCGCACCTGTGAAATTTTACTATCTGTTTGTACCGGAAACGATAGTGACATTTATCACATCGAAACTGCCAGTTGGAGTTCTCGTTGCTTGCCCACGTTTCATCAAACAATCCATACGTCATCGCTTGGTGTAGGGCCAACGCTTCGGTTCGTCCAAACTTTTTACCGCAAATCTGACAAAACTTGCTGTGATCGGTCGGCTTGCGAGACTGCATCTGTTCGTGCCACCGCTTGTGCCAAACTTTTACGCTGCCGCAAACCCGTTTTTGGCAGAACTCGCACAGGAAATCGTTTCGATGCCCTTCTAGATGCTTTACATGACTCTCCTGGTTGAGAGAAATTAATCCACAAATTTCACAAGGAGGCACGTCTGAATTGTGGATCACGTTTTTCTCAGTTTCATTTGACGGACTTGGCAGATTTGCATCTGCTGTACCGAAACCTGAATACAACGGTTTTGGCTTGTCGATGAACGTCACTACGCATCCGTTGATCGTGTACAGATGATTTAAAGGAACCATCCGTCCTTCATGCAACCGGACCAACTCGGCGTATTCTTTTGGGTGCAGTTTGGTTCGATGGGTACTGTATTCGTTGGTACGATAAAACTGCTTCCCACAGAATTCGCATTCAAACCGTGGTTTTTCCACGTGGAACACGATAAAGTGATCTTCTAGGACGTCTTTCCGTTCGAATTGTTTTTCACATTGCTCACACGAGTAGGTTTTATTTTCTGGATGAGCTATCCGCATATGGACGTCTCGGTTGATCTTACCGCTGAATTTCTGACTACAAAGCTGGCACTGTACGGTACGGTTCTTCTTTTTAATCTTTTGTTCGCTCAGCTCGCTTATCTCAATTACCGTACAGCCATCCATCGAGTACAGTTCGTTAACGCGAACCTGATGGTTGCCAATTTTCTTTGCCAGTTCGGCATACTCCTTGGCGTGTTTTCGTTTTCTATGTGCGCAGTAATCCTGTTTCCGATAAAAAGGTTTTCCACAGAACTCACACCCATACCGAGGCCTTTTCACGTGCTGCGTTGCGTAATGATCTTCCAAGCTACTTTTCTGGACGTATTTGTTGCCGCATGCATCACATTCATATTCCGCTGTTCCGGAATCCTTTGCCGACGTATCCGTTTTACCGAACCATTGTGACTCCTTGATGCTTCCCGGTTTAACCGTACATCCATCCATCGAGTAAAGCTCATTTACAGGCACCTGATGACCACCATGCTGTTCAACGAGCTCGGCATAAAGTTTCACATGCTTACACTTGCGGTGAGTGCAATAATCCTGCTTGCGAAAGAAATCTTTCCCGCAAAATTCACACGCATACCGAGGTTTCTTGACATGTTTGGCCGCATAATGATCCTCCAGGGAGGTCTTTTGGTTGTATTTGTTGTTACATTGGTCACAGGCAAATTTTTGCGTTCGGCAACTGTGGTCAGCGAAGAGCTTCCGGCTTTCGAAAACCAAACCACACTGCTCGCAAACGAAACTTGCCTCGCTCGGATGGTCCAACGTTGGTATGCTTTGGTCTATAGATTTGTCGATACTACTCCGGGCAAAGTTGACCTTCTTTTGCTGGTCAGGACTGACAGTTCTGGATTCAACTTTTTCTAATTCCAGAGCACCCGAATTACTGCTAATTTGTTCAATTCCAGCAATGCGTTTGGGACCCGGCCTATCATGACCATCGAGAGCATGACATTCGGTCATGTGCATAGTGAGCTCATCCGTTTGATCAAAAGCCATGTAGCACAGCTTGCAGGCAAACACGGATTCGTACTCTTCCTTAATTTGGGTTAGGGCACGGTTTTCCGACGAATCGATACCGGTGGCTTGCGAGTAGTCCGAATGTGGTTCACATTTGATGGTAATCATCTCCGGTGCCCCATCAACCGGCAGCGTGCTACAAAAGAAGCCAAACTTTGGATTACAGGTGATAATAATTTTTTTTTTAATTTATTTATAGTTTATTAAAGGCCTTTTACTTTTACAAGTTTTTTTGTGCCGAGTGTATTAATTTCACTAGGTTAGTGGGAAGGAGAGCCGTAATATTCGCATCGAGTCAACAGTTAGAAATATTTTAACAAGGTAGAGGAGGGGGTTATAGGGGGTATCCTTCGATAACAGTATTCCATTAGGGTTCGATGGTGGCCTCCTGTAGCTGTGGTTTCGATAGCTACGGTATCCATCCTTCTGGCCATCCGTCTTCACGTTTGTGTCGAACCCGTTGGATGATGGTAAAATAAATTTTAAAACTTCCCATAAGAGCTTATGAAGTCTAGGCCTGGGGTTTATGAATTTCTTAACCTGGATTTAAAGTTAATTGTAACTGATAGGCTAAGTATTAGTAAATAAATCACAAATTGGATCTTAGTAAAGCCTGGGACATGTTCTGAAATGGTATCTTCACTTTTCTTTTTGTTATTAAGTGCATGTGAATGGTCATTACAAAGCTTGACATTACACATTCAAATAAAAAAAGGGGATCGTAAATTAACAAACATTTAAGTTTTTTCCATTAAATTTCCACAAAAAATTGAACTTTTGAAAATAATTTATAATTGAAATAAATGTCCTTTGTATGCTATGCGAGCATTACAAATATGGGCCAAATCAAAACATTGCAGTACGATCATCAGTGAAAGTGCCCTTTTCAAAAGAAGTTTCTGCCAATAGAAAAACATAATTACCTGTTATAGACGATTCTCGACATTTGAGCAGAATTTCCCAATAATCACAAGTTCTAGAATCTTTCAACTCATCTTCAAATTACAATTATCTGAATTTTAAAGTTATCAATTTTATCGCAGCGATATCGATGACCTTTTTCGGGTTTGTTTAATGCTACACTCTAAAACGAAATCCAAAACTTTTCTCAATAATCAGTGGTGCCAGTGTGAACAAAAATCATCACATTCCCAAGTAGGGGTGCTCAACAAGAACAGAATAAATTAATCAAAATTCATATTTGCTTAAATAAAACTGAACATTACTCATACGCATGTAGAACATTAAAACTTTAAAAAAATACTGAGTTGAAAATCGCAATACATATTAGCTTGAAACAACTAAGGCGAAGGAAGTTTAAATTCCTGTATTACACTTTTTGGGGAAAAAATGGATCCGAACTTAAATATGAGTTTCTTTCGTCGAACGCTTTGCTCGAAAATAGGATTCCATCAGCGAACAGTGTTGTTTTCGAATGTCGTAAACAAAGAAAAGGATTCAAAAATATTCGAGATCAGTGGCTGGAAACAGCAAATTTTACAGCTTTTTTCGCATATCTGCTTCCTGTTCGGCAACAAAGAAGTTGGTATTGATGGTGTAAATATCTTGCCCATGTTTTTCTATGCTCACGTCAAACAAATTAACGAATACAGCGCAGCAGCGAAAAAACAAACAATCATTGAACGAATCAGGCGAGAATTGCATGGTCAGCTAATAGATGCAGATGTTTGCACAGTGATAGTGTTATTCACTCTCGGGAAGAGTTGAATCATCACAAACGGAACGAATCCAAATCCACTTTTCGAAAGATAAGCTTGGTTCACATATCTTGAACGCATCGACATATAATGGACAAAGATTGAATCTTTCTGTAGCAAATCTGACGCAATTTTGTTATTTCACTGCTTTGATTTGCTACCCCAAGGTTAGAAAGGAAAACCTTTTCCGCGCAATGGCTACAATCGATAGAACAGGAACAAGGACAAAGGTAAGACGATACTAAACTGATTTGCACGAGTAAGTGCGCATTTAAATGGCTTCTACATTATGTATTTTCATTTCCGACAGAAAAAATCCAAATCGAAATCATTGATTTTACCAGATGTGCCCACCGACGAGCTTGTTGAGATAGAAGATGGTTTCGTAGAACCGTTGTCATCGGTGGATATAGATTTCCCCAGCACCTCAGCGTCCGAAGAAGCACCAAACGTCGGTATTTCGAATCTCGGCGAAGACTTGAATCAACCAGAAAAAAATCAGGTCATTTCTGTTGATCTTAATAATTTAAAGCATACATCCGATATTGTCATCCCCGAGGAAGTTTTGGTTGACGAGGAGGAAAAATCTGTGGAGGCCGTGGCACCTTCGGCTCCTCTTTTCGACGAACCGCCGAAAGTTTCTCCGATACGTGTTTCACCAGCTAAAATTTGTTTTAATTTGCCCGAACAATCAATTTATCCAAATTTAGAAAATTTGAAACTAACCGAACCGACTCTCGATGGAGGTACTAAGATCGATCTGGAAAAACCGAAACCATTCACTCGGGAACAGTTGACTCAGTTTTATCGGGTGGACGATGAATTACGGCTTGCACATGCATTCGAGCAAGAGTTCATCGCTCGTGAACTGGATAGCAGCGGACACTCGCACAACCATCCGCTGTACCAGTTGCTGCAACGATATGCCAAGGCGCGTGCTCAGCACAATCTCGCGATGCTGGAATACGAAGCCATGCGGCGAAAAACCAAAACCTTGGCCAGTGAACTGTGGACCATGCAGGAACAAACCTACATCGGTCAAGGCACCTGTGCGGACCAGAAATTGGTGCAGTCCAGTTACAGATCTAGGTAAGTTGTACTTAAAGTATCTTATGGATTAGATTGCCAACAGAACGAGCCTGGGTTCAAATGATTACTTTCGTTTTTTTTTTGCAGCGTTGCCATCCTACAGGAGACCACTCTGTCTGAGTTCACAAATTCACTGAATCTCTTGATGAAGCAAACATGTTTCCAGTGCAGTCAGTATGCATACGAGGTTGACCTCACCAGAATCAAGATAGAACAACGCATCTACGAAACACTCAATATACACCCTCACTTTACCAACCTGTTCCCCAATGCACCAGTCACGCTCAACCCATCATTCGATCCGGCCGAACTCGGCGCAGCGATCGCAGAGCTACGCCTCAGTGTATCGATACTGTTTGACTTTCTCCGCAAAGGGATCACTGATAAACGGTTTCTCAAAGATGTCAAGTCTTGGACGAAGCAGCTTGTTGCCACACAACTGAGAATTGCTACCGTGCACGATCACCTTTTCATTTTGTTCCATATACTGAGATGTCCGAACGGGATAGCAAACTGGGCCATCCCGCTCCTTCAGCTACCCATCCAGGAGAACATGTCCTGGGGATGTTCAGAGTTTCAACACATTATGGTGGTGATGGCATTTATTCTACTGCCGATCGCAAAACGTAATGAATTTCTGGAGAAGCTTAAAGTGGACATGAATCGTTCGATCGATGTAGTCCAGGAAGAAATGTGGGCCATAGTGGATAGCGATGGAGAAGATTGCTCGAGTTCAGACACGATTTCCGAACTCAAAGAAGATGACCTGGTGGCATTAATCAACCAGGTCCCGTTTGCAAATGTGTTTCAGACTATCGCTCAAGTGGAGTTTCGTTTAGATGGTAATCTACAATTGAAAAGTGAAACTATCAACTCGAGCTGTCTACTAAGAACAATCGCATTCGGAAACGTATTTGTCGAACTGCTAGGAAAAGGTTTGATTACCTATCAAGCAGATCGGTATCGACAGTTTGCTAAAAGGTTGGCTCGGTTGATCAAACATACCGTATTCTACATAAGTGACCTTCAACGGCTGTACCTAGATCGTAAACAAGAAACCCTGACCTATGTGGATCCAGCCCAGAAAGCTCGTGTAGCCATGGAACTTGATCTGTTTGTGATTCGAGCTTCACAGTTCATTTATCAATCCAGGAAGATTGGTACGTGGCAATTTTTAACGGGCCTTCCATTCGAGATGCTCAGTATTGAAGCTATCTGGAAGTTGTACTATTGTCTTCATTTGGACGAATTTAGTGATCACTTAATAGCGGAAACAAATCGTGATTTTCACCTACTCTGCATTGGTGAGGAAAGTCGGAAAAAATTTAGAAACGGCTTACTAGAAATGCCTTCGGAAGATTTGTACTATTTGTTGCAGGTTTTTTCCAACATGGCACTGTCAAGAGAATCGATAGATATGCAGTTTATTGAAACTGTCGTCCTGGATTTGTTTGACGTAAGTTTTGAATTTAAACCCGGCAAAAGAAAAAATAACCCCTTGCGTATTTCCAGATTGGTTACCTCAACGAATATACCAAAGACTTTTGCTACAAAACCGTGAAAGATTTGCTCTACAATATTGTGAGCAAATATCCGCCGTTGATTTCAAACATACTTAAAACGCTAAAGCAGGAAGTAGCTTCCGCAGATCATTCGACAATGTACATCTTCAAATCGTTACCACTGGACAGGTGGCATCCCACGTGGGATGATTTCGAACTTCTTGCTAACTGGATCATGAATCACAGTTTCGACGCACTTCCCAATTCAACGGCCAGAGTGATCTTAATTCATCTGAATTATAACTTTAACGAGTAAGAATCTTTATTTTTATTCTAGTAAAAACTGAATTATATCTTGACCTCAATGCAACATTTACAGGAATAATGAACTCTTTCTCACGCACGATATTCATGTCCGGATAGCCTGTCTTGTGATGGAAGTTTACAACAAACATGTTCCGGAAACATTGGGAACCTCGCAGGGAATCGCTGCATCTGTCGGTAGTCTCGTCAAAAACAAAACTACTCGGGAACAATTTCTTACGTGGTGCTGGAATATGGTAGGATTATTGCGGCTTCATTCAATGGATCAAAGCTCTTTCATAATCACCGAAATGATGAAAAATCCAGCGCTTATTTTAAGACATATTCTTGAATTGGAACGGGCTCAACAGATCTACCAAGGTGTGACAGAGAACCGGCCTTTGGCTGTATATTTAGCTATATTGATCAGCACTTGGGGTCATTCGGTACCGCAGATCTGTCACAAAGGAATGGACCAAATTCGGCTGTTGCTGAACGATCATCGATACTCGGTTGTGATTCGATGTTTGCAACTCATAACGCCGCTATTTCTGGAATGTCCCGACAGCCTCAGTCGATGTGATGCATTCAAAGCCATTTTGCAGACATTGATCGCCTCCGATCGGAACTACGCTCGCGTGACGAAGGATCAATTCCCCTTGGAATCGACTACTCCTGTGACAGAAATGATCAGGTGTATGATCATGTCGCAAATTACCAACTATGTACGGTATGGTTTGAGTTCTCCGACGCTGTTAATCAACGTTTGGTTGCTCTGTTTGACTGAGTTACCCAATTGGACAAAAGACGGGGCCGTTCTGGCTATACTGGATGCCATGTTTGGAGTCGCCTATCAGTTTCCAGATGCATGGCATTCGCTGAAGGAGTTTTTTCGACCGTACTACACAGTAAGGATAATTTTTCTTGTTTATTATTTTATAAAAACAAAATGTCCAAGTATAATTTAAAAATCTTTTTTTCAGCGTTTCGACGAGATCAAATCCAACAAATCATCGGGATTGTTCAACCGATTTATTGCTGCAACCCAGTACGATATGTTTACAACGCCATCCCCAAACACAGCTTTTCTCTCGATATTTACCTTGGAGCTGGAGTTCGAAATTGTTGAAATTCAAACACGCATCTGGCACGAAATTCTGCGAACTTTGGGTCTGAACAACTCAACCCGGGCGTCGCTCGACTCGGCCATCAAGAAATCGACCTCCATCCTCGGATATCCCTCGTTTCCAACTAACTGTTTGGCTTTATATAAATTGGCGAACCTAGTCAGTAGCTGTTCCATTAAAAACTACATGTATCCCATCGTATGTCAACTGTTTTTTACGGTGTACCTTTCGCGCATACCACTTGGCCAGGACGAAGAGCGGTTCGTTACCGTGTACGGAATTTCTGATCGCTTCTACGAACAAGACGTTCCCCTGATGAAACGCATTAAAAAGCAACTTTACGAAGCGGAATGCTACTACAATGCTGCCTCAATAAGTGAGAACGATGAACGCCAACTTTCGTACTACAACCATTGCGTGCGACTATTTAAAACCTTGCAACTTTGGTTGGAAGATACCCAACTCAATCGAATGTCCTCAACTACAATAGACCTGCCGCCACAATTCGATTGCCATCGACTTGCAGGTGTTTTTCGTGGAAATCGAGATCACTGGATTGAATACGTCGATCTTCGTGGAATTCGTAGCGATCACCGTGATCACGCTAATAGTTGGTTGAAATTATGTTTCAGGTACAAGATTACCAATGTACCGACGTTAAGTTCACCAACCAGAGTGATAAACTCCAGCCAAACTATTCAGGATATGAGCGATCCCAAACAGTCTATTCTCAAAAGGTTAGACGCTGCCTATGATAATCCTGTACCGCCACCGGCTGTTTTCAAGCCTTGCCCGCACATAAATCAAATCGAATTTACCCGAAAATCTTCCAGCTCTTGGATTTCAGTTCTTAAGTCAGATTTTTCGGTTCTTGATAGCTACGCGAAGAAAGAATTCAATGTAATGTACAACGAGCATTTGCTGCTGGACACCAGGTATATCGAGCTGATAAGAAAGCTCTATGTCAACGATGAAAAGTGCATATACAGAGATGTAACCTGCTCGGCTTCCTGCACTAGAGGAAAGAAAATCACCATCAAATACAAGTCAGCGCGGTTGGACAAAAACGTTAGCGGTTTGCTGGCTGACAATCGAGCATCGCACGAAAGCGTTATGCTCCGAGAAATGAAAATACCCGAACGCGTAATAATGGCCGCAGTTAAAGTTGATGCGTTTGTTCGACAACTGGTCGAGAGATATCGCGAGTATAAACTAAGTGGCGATACGAACGCCAGCGAAAAGTTGAACAAAATCGGCATTTCGCTGTTCTACGAGTTCGTCAACAAAATGAACGATTATAATCAGCTGTGTCCGCTAACGAAGGAAGCTTGCTCGCAAGGAATCAGCAATTTAGGGGTTTGTATAATTTGTTTGTTTTGTGTTTTATGATATTGTACTGAGCGCGTTTTGCATTCGACAGTTTATCATGCAGGAGAACATGAACGAGGAAGGAATCAATTTGCTGAATATTGCCCTTAAACGAAACGATCTAGTCAACCTTATTACGGAGCTGCTGGTACCGGTGAAATGCAACCCTCAGCATTACCTGCGGTTGTACAACTTTATCATCGAATCGCATATCAAGAAATGTGACACTCACGTGCTGTTTGTGCTGTTATCCAAGTTTGATACCGTCGGTTGGATGAATTGCTACCGACCGAAGCTGAATGATGTCAATCAGCTGGCCGGTATGATCATGCAAGGCTTGGAAGGCTGGAATCAACAGAATGCCGTCATGATCCAAGATGTAAGTGACCTGGACACGATCCTGATAGGGTTGAACTTTTAAAACAAATTTCGACTTTTTTTACAGTTACTACAACGCCATCTAATGCACCTATTCGAATACGATTTTCCTGAACACTATGGCGATATTTTACAAATGAGTCTCACCGCCTGCTCGAAGAAAAAAATCAAACCCGTTATCGTGCTAGAGCTGATCAACTCTATGCGACGAAGAGTGGGGTGCCAACCGCTGGGCCTAGGGCTGGGATTGGTTGCAATCAAAGAAGAGTTCCGGAGCTTTGCCACCAAACAGACTATTCTCTCGTACAAAGATATCATAGACACCACGGTGCTTCTGACCCAACACTTCCAACAGGAACGACTTTCTCACGGATTACACGGACTGTACCCGAAACACAGCGAATACTGCGAAGTATTGTCGCTTCTTTTGGGAACAATGGGTCATGCAGCCGTAGTAGCTGCGGTACATACTTATCCTGGGGTATTGGCCGACGACCGTAAGTATCTCTTTTTCTTGTATTTATATTTCCTTTCCAAATTACCTACATTTAACGCTTTCAGTAATCAATTGGCTGTGGCCAGCAATGTGTGACATGTTTTCACCCTGGTTGATTCCGTACTATCCTCAGAACATGAAAGGACAACAGCAGGTTGCAAACTGGATTCAACAAGTGGCCGGCGATAGCTCGATTCTGTCACCCTGGAGCGAATTACACGCTGACACTGCCTTCCGGATGGTCAAAGTTTTCGAGCACTGTCTGCAGTATGTGCTGGACATGTTTCCCTCGAGTAGTGCGATTCTCGGTCACGTTTTCTACTGGTACGAGACAAACTTTGCCAACCCTTCGCTCCCCCGATACGTAGCCGTGCCTATTCACACTAACCTGATGAATCTACCGTGGGATCGCTTTAGACCTGCACCGGTTCATATCCAATGTTTCAGCCGCATTTTACAGCAATTCCTTCCAGAGGGACATCTTTTTACAGGTCATATCTTTATACGTATATCATGGACGCCCTGGTTGCAGCAGAACATTCAACTGTGGGATTACCAACTTCGCTACCAGATGTTATCGGCCCTTTTGATGATTTTCACCAAAATCTCTTACGAACCAAATGCAAGAGAAGGTCTTCGAATTGTTACACTGCTACAGGAAGCTTGCAACTATCCCTGGCACCTTCTTGAATATCAGGGTGTTGAGGCAGTCCTGGACTGGTTCGTTCTTTCTGCGGAACCTTCAGTGGTTCTGAAAATGCCATCGGAAGGCGAAGCGGTGGACAGTGCCGTGTTGGATTTGCTACAGGTAGCGACGTCAATGAAATTCAACGTCGGCAATCCAATTGAATCGACGGCTCTGCAGTCGCAAATCCAAACTAAACGCATCCTCTACGTCCGCACGACTGTGCGCCTTTTGAACTCGTGCGGTGCCAAGTATCAGAAGTTGCTGGGAACAAAACAGGGAATGCAGGCATTCCATAACGCTGTGCTTGGGCTATTGAATACAATCGAAACGGTTCTGTTGCAAATCCGCACCACCAAGGATCGTGAATTCGAAGCGAAAAATTTGCTGGCAGAAGTTATCGTTTCGCTACAATCGCAAGGAGAGAACACGTGCAGGTATGGTTTGTTTGTTGATTTTTTAAGCCTAAAAAAATTATTTTTGGAAATGTTCCTTTTATTTTAGATTATTTGTAGAAGCCATCATACTGTGGGCCGAAAACTGTCGCACTGCCGATAGCTTGATAATACCGTCGATCCTGGACGCTACAAGTTTGTGCAAAAGTTTCACGTTGAACCAGTATCTTCTGCTGGAGGCACTCTCTAGCCATTACTTTGGCAAAACTATGCGCGATCGGACAATGGATGATGGGCTCCCTGTACTCGAAGCCTCCTGGTTCCGTTTGTTGAATAGAATTGGTTCCCGTGTAATTAAATCGTTTGACGAAGAAAGATTGTTGAAAACCAAATGCTTCCTAGTGATTCATCTGGTAACGCTGCAAAAATTGTATGACGCAGCCGACAGCGGAGAAAAGATCTTGACAATACAAAGGTTGTTTCGAATGATCGAGAATTTGAAAGTCAGGTGATTTTTCGGACTATCTATTATTTTACTAAGGTTAACTCACGGTCGTTCTTTCTCTCGATTGCAGCGAAACAGAGGAAACTAAGCTTATTCTGTTGTGGGGATTGATGACGATTGTAGGGATAGAAATCATGAAGACATCATCTAACGTTGAAAATCATCTCCTGACGTTAGCTCGCTATCTGCAGAGCCTTTCGAGAGATTCCGAAGGCTGGGGTGAAGGTTTGCTCGGTGCCATGGGAATACGGAAGGACGGCATCAGTAACAGACGGAAAATCTTGGCCAAGTGTTTGTCTTGTACAATTTTTCTTCTGTTTGGAGAAACGGTGGAAGCTACGGAAGGACCACTTTCAATCGACACCAACACCCGGTGCCAGGAATATGTACAAGCGATGGCAGATCTCAAGCAGACACAGATAAACAAAAAGTACACGGATCTACACATCAAAATTCGTGCCGCCATAAATTTGATCGATAATACCGCCATGGTGACACACGTTGTAGAAAACGTGTGCAAGATATTGAGACTGTTTTGCGATGACCACTTTTTCCAGTCGGTGGAGGAAGTTTGGAAAGCATAAAACTAGTGTATAAGAATTTAGTTGAACGACGAAGTAAGTTGCTTCTAAAACAGTGATAATTTGCAAAAAAAAGGAATTTCTCTATGTTTACAAAAATGCGTTAATACTTTGTTTAATAATTGAAATGTATCCGGAAGGTTTATTGCAATATACAATCTTATAAACGGCTTACTGATCTAGCAGAGAAAATCAAACTTTATCTGTTAATCTATTCGAACTCTCAATCGACAAGACTTAAAAACTTATTTCTATTTTCTTTACTCACTTCTTCTAAGTCACATTCAAGCGTATACCTGAAGCTTTCCAAAAATCTGGGGGTAACACAGTCGATCTTAACATTCTTTTTCAACTCCCTACTCAGTGAAGTAACACCCTTACCCTCAATTCCGCATGGAACAATGTGCTCGAACCAACCCAAATCCGTATTGCAGTTTAAAGCCAGCCCATGCGTTGTTACATACCTGCTAGCGTGGATTCCGATGGCACAAATCTTTCTATCCTGTACCCAAACGCCCGTGTCCTGGGTTGTAGCTGCCTGGATTCCGTAGCGTCGACACAGCTCGATGACAGTCTTCTCGATGTGACAAACGTACCAGCGAACGCTGGGTTGAAAATTTTTAAGATTCATCACCGGGTATGCAACCAACTGTCCTGGGCCGTGGAACGTTATCAATCCACCTCGATTCGTTCTATAGAATTCGGCACCCAAAGCCTTCAGACGCTGTTCTTCCTCCGGGTCGTAAGTTTTGGTACGAATACCCACGGTATAGACTGGGTCATGTTCAGTCAAAATGAGAACGTTGGCCACCGACCCATTGTGGACCATTTCAGATACGGATTTCTGGAGCTTCAACGCTTTTTGGTAGTTTAGTTTTCCGGTTCTCAGAATATGCACCAGACGACTCATTTCTATGTTATAAATGGTTCTTCTCCAAACTTAACTGGTAATCTAAGGTGAAAATAAATTAGTGGCGGTGTTCGGTGTAGCCGATGGTCAATTCGGTAGATCTGTATTAAGCCGTTACAGATTCCGGGTTAAGTGCGCTTGCTAATTCATCACGTTCCTTTTGCAGCTTTGTCTCAGCATCCTTTAGTTTGAGGTAGATTTCTTGGCCAATCTGAAAAGAATTCAAACTCGTTCTTATCTACTATATACCATATAGAGCAGGGGTTTTCAGATCATTTGCTCGGCGGAGCACTTTTTAAAACCAAAAATTTTGGCGGAGCACCTACATTTTTTAAATATGTAACGGAAAACCCGAGTTTTGAAAACTTGATAGTATTTATCGTTTAAATAAGATGTGTCTTGTCACCGTAGTCAATAAAACCAGTAATGAATGGCTAGTCTTTGAATAGTCTTGTTTTTATTAACAAAATATGTGTCATCAAAAATTAATGATTTCAATAGAACAAATACGCTTTCTTCGATTTTGCAAGCTGTAATAAGTTTGGTTAAATTTTTGTAAGTTGTAGCTTAACGTCTGGTTCCGCGTTTAGTCGGGATCGGTATTATGTCTTCATTGCGATATATGTGGAAAATCCAGACTCACATAGTTAAGTTGTGGAAAACAGCAGAATAATAAGTTTTGCTTTATCGGACAATATTTAAAATGTTTTTTTCAGTTAACACCAATACTCCTCCAACGACTTATTGGATACGAATCATTCCTGAAGCTTTAAATCCGATGTCATATCTATCAAGCATTCATATTCTTGCGATGTTCATAATTCTGGTTTCTTTGACATAAGAATAGGCTGTTCCACGCATTTAAAGTCTTCGATCTTTTTATAAATTTATGATATTCTTCGGGGAATTTTGCTGAAAGCTGTTCATTAAATCCTGCGAGAAAATTGTAATTGCAAATGACTTCATTAGAAACGTTGGCCTGTTAGTTTAAGTTTACACCAAGGAATAGAAAAATAAATTTATGAAAGTGTTGTGATTGTCATAATTCTTGAAAATTTTCGGATGATAACTTCAAGGTTATTTCTGATTGAATGCTTCTTAAATTCTTAAAGCTGTCCAGGTTTCGCTTTTTGAGCGATTCTGCCCAAAATTTGATTGTCATAGTCATGATTTTGCCATTTTAATCGAAGATTGTTATTCCTTTACCTTGCATTGAAAGACTGAAGTCATTCTTAATTCAAACAGGCGAAACAACGTTTTTCTACGAGATAATCAGCGATCTTCGGTATGAAGTAGTAGCGTGGAATGTTGGCTAACCATCTCTTCGCACAACGCCTTGAAAACCCCTGATTTTTTTCGATCGAGCATTTATAAAGTTGATTATTTTTATGCTTTCGTCCTAGAGTTCCTTCAAAGATGATGATAGTTTCTTCGTACCGAGTGCATGTCGATGAAGGATATAATGACTACTATCGCAACTTTTTCTTTTCTATCGCAACTTTTTCTTTTCTTTGATCTTGGCAACGACTCCAGCAGTATTTCCAGCTATAGCTTTCGCACCGTCCACACAATTGTATTGTGTGTTGTTATCGTGTTGAATATTGTTTTCCGTAACTTAATCATCAATTATTTAGCTTGAAAATTTCAGCCCCCGATGTTTAAGTTGGCAACGGTTTGCAACGAACACATCTTTTTCAAAACATTCAGAACCTTGATAACAAACAAACATCATCAGAATTGCTAGTCCTGCTACATGTGTGGATTCGTCAAGCTCCATGTTAAATTTCGGAGTCCTCAATCGCATTCAACATCTTCAGCCATGTCACAAATTCGCCGAAAACCCGTGTTGTCAGACATGGGAATCGAATTTACCAATTCCACTGTTTTATTATCAACTATGATACGGACGACTTCTTGAATACATGGTTTGATTAAGTTTGCAGCAATAGTATACGCTTCTCCAGCTTTTCCAATCGGTAGCTCACCAAGTACGACGCAAGAACACCCGCATACTAAAAAACTACATCTTAAACAGTCTGCACGATACATCTACAGCTCCTGAAATAGTGATTGTTTTTGAAAAAGTAGCGTTTACATTAAACTTTACTTCGACAACGTTAAAAACGAAACATGAACGTTCATGTGAAAAGATTATGGTATCTAGAAACGTGAACAAATGGTATTCTCGATCTTTCACGATTAACTTTAACTTTTCTTTAATCGTATAAAAATGATGCCGAACCGTTACCCATAGCGTTCATGCCTTCTGTCAAACTCACGTCAAAAATTACCGAAATGCGGATCATAGATGCCATATGATTTCGAAAAAAATCAGAACAAACTTTTGAAATCATTGATTTTTTTTTCTATAGCAACTGTATAGAGTAGATTCAACGACGCAAAACTGATGTAAATATGTCCATGAAAACATTTCCACAAACTTTATTTGAATTTTAAATATATATAATTAATAGAAAAACTCTTTGATATACGCATTCATTTACAAATTATGAACTTTTTTTTATATTTTGAATCATGCGTCTTTAAAAAATGTATATTATGTACTTAACATAATATATTGTCACACTTTCCGATTTTTTTTTTTGACGACAAGAAAAAATCTTAGAAATTAAAATTGCTTTCATTTGTTATTTTTAGCCTATAAATCCAAAAATCGGTAAATCTGGCACCACTGACTGTTTGCCGCTGATAATTTGTTTTGTTCGCGGTAATTTTATTGCTACTCTTCGGAATCCAGCGGCAAAAAACGGAAAGTTCTCTGTGCTTAAAGGGATCAGAACGATTAAAACCATCACTCAGGAGCTCAACAACAGCACCGGCAAACTGGAAGGCGAAATGATTGGAACATCCGCACCAGCTCTTCCGGATAAGGCAATGAAACTGTCCGAGAAAATATCACCATCGCGACTACCGAGGCAGTACCGGGAATCATTGGACGTTTGTTTATTACAGGTGGGTTAAATACAGAATTCAATTATTCTGAGATATTTATATATTTAAAAGTAGGTGGCCAATATTGAGAACTTTGTTTGCTTTCAGGTTATGGCTGCTAGCAACTGCCTTCAGAGCGGAAGATCGGTTCAGGGAATCATTGACCGACGAACGGGACGAATGATTTCACACCAATCGAGTGTTCAGATTGTAACCTACCATCTAGTGCATCAATCGCCACATTCATCCGGAATAAAAGGAAATGTAAGTTGACACCAATCGAATAAATTAAAGTGAAAAACACTTTCGATTTAATGTTATTTTGAAATCCGAAAATCTCAATATTGCTGTGTGTGTGCCATCCACGTACGATTCCAAAACCGTGTGCGTGCCCTTTTAACGAACGGTTCCTAAAGCGGTTCGCATTCCGTTGGAATAAAGAAAGTCAAACCGTTACGGAACTTTTAACATTGACGTTTAGGTATGATAACTCCTCAAAATAACTATAATTTAACGGTTCGTACAATAATCATTCCAGTTTCTGTAACAGTTCGATTGACGGTTTGGTAAAACGTTTAAAATATGCCTACACATGTTCATTCTAGAAACAGTTCAATGCCCTGAAAACGTTATTCATAAGCGTTTTATAAACTATACTCCAACTGTTCCGAGAACAGTGTCTCCATATAGAGGTTTTAATAGTTTTAAACAGTAACATAACTTAACGCCATATTCAACAGACCGTCGTTTTGGAATTCAAGATAAGTGCAATGTTTTTTATTGTTTCAGATATCATTTTCTAAACGTTTTTTTACGCTGTTTCTAATCGTTTCATAACTATTACAGGAATTGTTATGTTACAATATTTTCGTATTCGG
This sequence comes from Uranotaenia lowii, assembly GCF_029784155.1. Lineage (NCBI taxonomy): Eukaryota > Metazoa > Arthropoda > Insecta > Diptera > Culicidae > Uranotaenia > Uranotaenia lowii. The sequence goes on from NC_073691.1 coordinate 7,818,420, forward strand.
GCAGCCTTTTCATTGAGTGTTTTCCACACTCAGTCCTGCAACATAACCTTGTTCGATCAAAGCGTGAATTTTGACAATCCATCATTCCTTGCCAACATCCAAAATTTATTCGTTCGTACTCTATGCCCTGTGAACTTTTTTTTTCTCATGTTTCGATAAAATGTAACGATAAAAAAAAATATCAGAGTTTTTCAAAGTTGGTTTATGATTTTCGTTGCATACGTCGCGGAGCACTTTGAAAAGCTTCGCGGAGCACCAAGTGCTCCGCGGAGCACGATCTGAAAACCCCTGATATAGAGCATATATGAGGATGCGTAATCCAGAACTTTTTTAACAGAGTGAACATTTAATCTACAGTTTAAACAGCTCAATGTTCTGTGCTGCTCGACTCATATATGCTATATAGCTAATATAATAAATAAGAAAATTAACTCCTCCTGATAGCTCCTGACTCCTGATTAAAGATTAATGAGTGTTTATGCTTTTGAGATCCTCTGTTTATATGCACGGAAAATTATAAAAAGGTAAAATTTACCGAGATAGCGAGGTGAACGCTCGTGAAGGCCAAAAAGGTCTTCGAGGTGAAACTCACCTCACAGCTAGGTAAAGTTTACCTGAATCGAAGTTGGAAAAAAGGTACAATTCACCGAGAAAAAAGGTGAATCCAAAAAAGGTAAATCTTACCTCGTAGCGAGGTAAGAATGATTTTGATTCAAAATGGACATCTGGCAACCCAGTTGGTGAGTGATTCAAGCATACGTTACTTATGAGTTACTTGTGGATCTCACAAAAACACGAAAAGTCGTAGAACTCAAATTTGGTTTGATGGACTTCGAACACACTTTAATTCATTGAAACCCATTCAATTGTTTTAACACTCTCAACGTCTATACACTTGCTTCAATTTTCGAAGGCGATACGGAAAGTATTAGAGAAACATGAAATATCAGATAAAGAAAGAACATAAGGATTATATTCTTTCTTTCTTTGATATCTCATGTTTCTCTTATACTTTCCATAACCTTCAAAAATTTGACAATTTTCAGGTATGAAGATGTACAAAGACGAACTCAAAACATTAGATTTGAGTACAGGAAGAAAAATTACCTCGAAAAACTTCATTAAAACTAGCCCTAATAATATCTATTGTCGGAATTAAAAGCTTCATTCCATTAAATGGTTACTTACATAAACGTCGATGGCCGCGTACATCTTTTGATCATCACTCAGCGGCAGGACATGCCATTTGCTCATGCGTACCTTTTTGTTCTTGCTTATACGCAGCCGGCAAACTTGCAAAACTAACCGTTCCATACTCCAGATTCCACGGGAACCATAGATCAGGTTGTACCACTGTCCCAGATCCACGCACTGTGATATCATTTTGTCGGCATATGCTTCGGGATAATCTCGAGCAAGTTTACGGAAATCATTCTTGACATTAACACCGTGCAGCTGTACTCGGGGATGGTTCAAAAGTGCTAGCATTGCCGCCGGAAGCTTTTTCAGACAAGAAATCTGGAATAACATTAATAGAAAATTATAATTTTCAAAAACAAGCTAACAACAGAAGTCTCACCTGAAACAAATAGCACAAATCGGTGTCTGCACAGAGCTGCATCAACGCTACTCGACCGGGTCCAGTTTGAAAGCTGAACGGCCATTCCAAATCAAATGCTATAGGAATTTGCTCTTGCTCCGGTGGCTGTTTATCCACCCACTGCACCAACTGATCGCAAGCGAAGGCAATATCCCGCATATCAGTGAAGTACTCGATTCGACCTTTGTACTCGATGTAAGGGACATCTTCAATTTTTAACTGTACGGTCGGTTCCTGTTTGGGAATTTCATCCGATATTTTAAAATTACTACGCAATCTTCGTCGGGGGGTATTTTCAGCATCTTCTATGGCTGAGGTTTGTTCAATCAAGGCCTTACTTTCGGAATCGATTACGGTATCTTGAACCTTAAAAGATTTTACATTCGAATCCTTCTCAGCTTCAATTCCGTTCGATTCGGTTACCTCGGACAGGACACGTTTCCTCGGATCAGGTACCGGGGACGATTCCGAATCGCGCATCCACAAAGGGAGCTTCCGTTTAGGCATTTTGACGTGAAAGACAACAAAAAATGACTACTGAAGAAAATTTACCACCGCAGAAACCGTTTGCGTATATTTGGAATTTTGTTTTGGCGCGTTTCGTTAAATTTGCGTTACGCATTTCAACCCTCAAATGGCTCAAATTCAAAAAACCGTAACGCTCAGTTGAGAGCATGAGTTCCACCTTAGACACGCTTAGGCTGGATACTTTAACAATGATCGAATTGTAATTAAAACTGCAAAAGGAGAACATTTTGGAAGTGCATCATGCAGGCCCTGAAAATTATATAACCATTGCAATCCTGGTGACATCAATGCTTGCATTACGCGAAACCTGGTTGTCATAGCACGTACCCACTTTGAATGGCTGCCAACAGCAAGCTATTGATAGATCATTTTCTTTTCTTGTTGATTAAAATATTCAAGTAACATTATTTAGAGGCGATGACTTCATTGATGACCGTTGAAAGTAACATTAAGAGTTTTATAGCAGACTACTAGATAAAGTTTTGGTTTTGTAAGTGGCTTGAGGAGTCTAATAAAACTATCGATGTTACTTGGGATACCTACTTAAAATGAACGGAATGCCGATTGATAGTAATCTCCAACAAAATGAGGAATCCATGGACATTGTGATATTCATAAACAAATAACCTTCACTTTTGTTAGACTTCGTTATATTACTCGCTTCATTTCATTCATCTTAACAAGATTATCCGTTATTTAATTGCTAAATATAGTCAAAGATCATCTCGTTTTGTTAATACACAGGAAGTAAGTTCACAAACACAAATATCGATTTTTAATTTGCAAAACAAAAAAGAAAATTATTTACATTTCTAACTGTTGGAGTTTTACAGTTAACCATAAGTTCTTCACTAAGTAAAGTTTATTCCCTAGCTGTGCGTCTCTTTTTGATTATTTTTTTTTACTGTTAAACTTAATATTTACCTGAAAAAAATTGACATAATTTTTTAATATGACTGCATTGAAAATGTTCATATTGGCTACGTTCGGCAATTCACTTCATAAAATGTTTTTGATTCCAAAATTTAAAACAATGAAAATCGCGCTTTCCTAATGCTACTGATGAACTTAACTAAAAAACTTTCAAAATTGGCATTGATTTATAAATAAAATATTATAAAATATTATAAAAAAATAGAATGGCAGCAATTGTACAATCTAGCGAAGGACATCTTTTCATTACATTTATTACGATATTACGCTCAATCTTCAATCTATTTGGCGAGCAAATAAGTTGCATCCTGCATGTTTATTGCTTGCGTAAAAAAATTGATTTGATTTTTTATGTAAAATAGTTTTTCACTCGCGTATAAGTACACTTAAGTATTATTAGGTTATATTCACGTATATAGTTGAGTTTCAGCCGCAACCTACCATTTACGCATATAATCGTTAGTCTTAATTTCAGCAACTGCTATCTAAACACTTAATGCACTTCGTTTTTTTTGTAGAATAAATATAATGTGTTATGATTTTTTTTTACTGAAAGTAAAATTCGATTAATAAGGGCTGCCTTTGTCAAATTGGCCCCTTAAAACACTATTTAGCTAAGTTTTTTTGTTTCAAAATTTCAAACCAACGCGGCCATACTCCGATTTGTATTTAGAAAGATACAACTTTAGCTACGGAAAGCATGTCTCTTATTTTGAAAGCCGTTCATTCGAAAGTATGAACAAAAGAGACACCCCAAGACTAGTATACCAAATGGCGTTGGAGCGTTAACACAAATCGTTGAACGCTCGCCTCGTCGCATAAATTGTTCCGTACCCAAAAGTTATTAAGGCAATAATTTGTAGTAGGCACATTTCGTTACTGTTATCTGCCCCTTTACTTACCGGCGTAGGTGGGATTTTTAAATGTAGTTGTGGCCTGTTTGTAGATAGGATTCTCGCCCTGAAATTTGAAATAATATATTAGATGTGTTGATACTTGGTGAAACAGTATTAACAATTGACTTACAGTGTCCCACTTAGCCATCATTCGCTCCTTCTCAAACCTGGCGAACTCGCGCCGATCGTGAATGGTGGTCAGAAGCTTCCACAGCAGCAAAACAGCTAACCCAATCAATACTACAGCGGCAATCACGGCCAGCACAATGCCCAACATGAACACCTTCGGTGGACATTCACGTTGTTCTTGCGCCTTTACTACAATCTGTTCCCCACTATCGTTATAGGAAAATTCGTACCGACAATCATCTTCATCAAAGAAGGTACACTTGTTGTCGTCATTATCTTCATCGATCTCTACCTTCTGAACCGGAATTGGTGTAAAGAGAGTGCAGTTGGTAGCGCAATCGGTTGGATCCGCCAGCGGACCCGTCTTGTACTGCTGACATTGAACGCAGTGCTTGAACTCGTTACAACGACCTGAGCAGGTGGGACATTTTTCACAGAAACGACCTGAATAACGACCTTCTGCAGTAATCTGACATCTAAAAAGAGAGTGGAAATACATTAAACGTCAAACATCGCAGCAGTTTTGAGCTTCGAATCATTACTGGCAACGTCCGCATTCACATTCACCATGGCCAGAGCAAATTTCCCCTCCATTAGGCGGCATACAGGTATCGGTAGTCGACTTGCAGTCGCAGGCCGGTCCGCTCCACCCTTCCTTACAGATACATTCACCACAGGAGCAGATACCTTGCTTCGGACCGGAGCACAGCAATCCATTTATTCGGTCACACGAGAAGTTGTCACACTCGCAAAACTTGCCAGAGATCACCTCTTCCAGATTGATGCGCTTCTCACAGTCACACACTCCGCAAACGCACTGACCTCGGCCGCTACATTCCAGTGAGGAGTTAGTCGCCCGGCAAGCGTCAGCCGATCCCGCTTCGGTATGGATATCCGTGGCAGAACATTCACACTTGTGTCCATGGTGGAACTCGTCACATTCGCAAACGCCACATTTGTAAGTTCCGACGCCACTGCACTCTTCGGCGTACTCTTTATACTGCGGACTTCCCGGTCGTTCGCAGTCACAACTGCACAGCATTTCAATGTCAACCGTAAGACTTTCGTTGATACCGACCGGATAGATCTGCAACACCTGGTTCCATTCGCGGGGATTTTCCGGACACTTCAGCAGAGTTATCTCTGCCTCGAACTGGACGATGTCGCCGACCTTTAGGTCGTCGCACTTGTTCGTCTGAACCAGCTTGCCGTCTCCCTTGCAGCGGCTGTAGTATTTCACATCGATCAGGCTGTCCGTACGGTTGTCCTTCATTTCCACGGAGGAGGAAATTTTCTGTTGAGAGATGAAAAAACATAAAATGAATATCGATTGTCATTTACTAAGCTTCCTCGTGCGTTAGCCGGCGTGTTTGCTTTAACAAACTGACATGACAATTAACATGGGACCAGAAACATGAACTTTTCGCATCCACTATGGGGTTAAACAAAAACCTGTTTAAAATCCCAAAAAAATCACATCTACTGTGGCTTCGACCTACGAGTCATGTCTATGTAGTCAGTGCCTATTTCTTTGCACAAATGCTTATTAGTTTTGTGTTGCAAAATCCTCAACAAGAAACTCCGGAAAATTAGATTTTGTGCTGATACAAGCTCCACAGTATGAGCCACTCCCAACGAGGAGTGAAGTTAAGCAAGCCATTCTCCAGCAGAGTAGCATAAAGTATGGCATCGCAGCTGAACTCATCCAAATGGACCCGGGTTGGTTGGCCGATTGTCTACACCGGTTGATGGTCCAGATCTAGGACATACAACATCTACCGCAGGAGTGCAAGGAAGGGTAAATATACCCCATCTACAAGAAGGGCGGCAAATAGGACTGTGAGAATTACCGAGCGATCATTGTCCTCAATGCCGCCTACAAATTGCTATTCAGAATCCTATTCCACCGCCTAAAGCCACAAGCAAACAGATTCGTGAGAAGTCATCAGGCCGGCTTCATGGAGGGATGGTCTAGGACGATCATCACATTACCGAATTTTTTTTTAATGTTGGTTATCCACCATGAGAGCACGGATTCACCGCAGTTTCTGTGCTCACATTCATTCTTAGATTATTAAGTTCGACAAATCTCCAATGCAGCGTGTACACCATACCCGGACCCCATGGCTTCGTATGAACTGTTAAGGATACAATACATTCACGTGCGTTGATGTAGGTATATTTTGGAAGAACGAATCAATCAGGTGGGCTAGTTTACTTACAGGTATTCCAGCATCCGTGTACATACCTGGCCAGCTTGCAACTGATTAAACATTCTTATCATATTGTCAATTATAAGAGGAAACGCATCTTACCTGTCGGCCACTTATGGGATTCGAAACCAGAAGTTTTCTTGCCGATACCGGGAATCGAACCCAGTACGCCTGGCATACCAGAACCAGACTCACGCCAGCCTATTTGCTAGATCAAATCGGCGCTCCAGATCGTCACACTACTGGAAATCCTCCAAAAATACCGTGAACACCATCTATTCATCGACTTCAAAACCGCACACGACACAATCGACCGTGACCAGCTACAGTACCGTTCACTTCGACTTTGAACTTCCATAACTTTTTACTCTGATGATATTTTTAGATCACATTTTTTGCGTTAGATAGATAAACTATCACACTATTATATCACAAAGTTTGAGCTTTCTGGAGTTTGTGTGGCCTGAGAAACAGTAATTCTACGAAAATAGGACTTTTTGGACTTTTCTCATTTAAACTGCAATATCTCTGAAACTACGCTACATTTTTTATTGAAATTTTGCGCAGTGATTGTTGAAATATGAAGCTAGCATGTCTGAAGTTTTCAAAAAGTTCTATCGATGGGATCAAAAGTTACGCGAGGTGCAATATTTCAGGCATGAACCTTGAAATGCGATTTCTATAGAATTTTGGACGTTTCATGAAAACAATATCGTTTCCTCCACCAATCAGACAAAAAATGTCTGGCAAATGCAATGAAGAAAAGAAATAATGGAATAAATGATCCATTTGTGTTTTAAAATCAGAATCTCGCGATATTGTTGTGATTTTTCGGTTGAAAAAGATTTACTGGTTGTTAAACAGAGAATATGATTTTCCTATGGAAACAAACAATCGTCCAAAATTCTATAGAAATCGCATTTCAAGGTTCATGCCTGAAATATTGCACCTCGCGTAACTTTTGACTTCATCGATAGAACTTTTCGAAAACTTCAGACATGCTAGCTTCGTATTTCAACAATCACTGCGCAAAATTTCAATAAAAAATGTAGCGTAGTTTCAGAGATATTGCAGTTTAAATGAGAAAAGTTCAAAAAGTCCGATTTTCGTAGAATTACTGTTTCTCAGGCCACACAAACTCCAGAAAGCTCAAATTTTGTGATATAATAGTGTGATAGTTGATCTATCTAACGCAAAAAATGTGATCTAAAAATATCATCAGAGTAAAAAGTTATGGAAGTTCAAAGTCGAAGTGACAGTGCGCTTGCTTCCAATTTCTATACAATTATGAACGGTACTGTATATACAATGTTCATTTGGAACGCTTGGGAAGCACATTGATAGCACACTGAAGTGCCCGAACTGTGGTGCTGGAGCGGGTGGAAATTCACAAGATCTGCAGCAAAATTCAGCAGATGTGTGGCAGAATTCATCAAGTGTGCAGAAAAGCTCAACAGATTTACGTTCCATCTTTGAATCTCGTTCCAATGAACATTTTATACCGCTGGATAAAACGCAGTGCTGTGTACGGATTTCGGGTGAATTGTCTAGTTCATTTGGATCGGGGCTTCGACCAGAGGTATGAAGCACAGGTATGAAGTATTCATTTAAAACGCGAGAAAAACACACTGAATTGTGCGCTGGAATTCACCAACGGTATGAAGTATTCATTTGAAACGCGAGAAAAACACACTGATCATCGATGATGATGATTGAATTGTGCTCTAAAATTCACCAGATGTGCAGCAAAATTCATCAGATGTGCGGCAGAATTCATCAAGTGTGCGGCAGACTTCATCAAGTGTGCACAAAATTCACCAAGTGTGCGGCCAAATTCATCAAGTGTGCAGAAAATTCACCAGATGTGCGATTCCATCTTTTTGATTTTCATTTACATGGGATTCGATGATCATTTCATACGGGTGGAATTCACCAGATGTGCAGCAAAATTCATCAGATGTGCTGCAAAATTCATCAAGTGTGCACAAAATTCACCAAGTGTGCGGCAGAATTCATCAAGTGTGCACAAAAATTCACCAAATGTGCGGCAAAATTCATCGAGTGTGCAGAAAATTCACCAGATGTGCGATTAAAACTTTTTGATTTCCATTTACATGGGATTCGATGAATACTTCATAGGCCTGGTATGAAGTATTCATCGAATCCCATGTAAATGAAAAATCCAGAGGAATGAAGAATTCATTAAATCCCATGTAAATGGGAAATAAAAAAGATGGACGCACATCTGTTGAATTTTTTGCACACTTGGTGAATTTTGTTCATTTTTGATGAATTCTGCCGCACATCTGATGAATTTTGCTGCACATCTGGTGAATTTCCGCCTGTTCCAGCGCACAATTTCAGTGTGCTTTTGTTGTGCAGCACTAGAGCAATGGAAAGGAGAGATCTGTACTACCACCGTTTTTCCTGACTTGTCGACCTCCACCTGGCTTCTCGGTCCGACGACCTTCCAGATGGCTCCTGGTCTTACAACTTTTCAAGGTTTCCGGCTCGTTGACTTTCCTTAGCTTCGGCTCGTTGTCCTTCCATCGGCTTCCTGGCTGGATGACTGTCCACTGTTGATTCCGTTTCTCCTCCTTTCCACTAGTGCTGGGCCCATAACCTGTTGTTGCAGCACTTGGACAGTTAGTTTTGTCTCTCCTTTCCACTCCGAAAGTGCTCCCTGCTGATGGCTCTCAACAGGTTAAGGTCGTCGGACCGGAATGCCAAGTGGAGGTCGTCGGGCTGGAACCACTGGGAGGCGCAAGCCTCAGGAAAGGTGTCGAGGCGAAGGAGAAAGCTTCGAGACACAGGAAGAGCGCTGAGACCAGAGCCACGGAAGGTCGGGCCAGAGCCATTGGGAGGTCGTCAGGCCAGATCCCGGGAAGGTCGTCGAACTGGTGCCATGGAAGGCCATCGAGCTGCAACAGGGGCGAGAGCGTCGTGCAATGAATGCGACGAATGAGGTCCGGGGCGTGCGTTGAAGAGGAGTAGCCCCATCTGCAGGAGGAGCCGCCGGAGGCATTTGAAAGACTGCGTATGTGTATGTTGAGGAGGAGTGTTGAGATTTGTCCAAACGAAGCAATCGATGGGATAAATAACAACATACACATAACAAACAATCTAATATGTAACCATAGGGATGGTTTTCCTATAAATAGAATGTTAGGATAGTCAAATAAAGTGCTTTCAACAACAGCTTTCAATGTGTTTTCCTCGCGTTCCAAATGAACATTTCATACCTCTGGGAAAATCAAAGATCGAACGCACATCTGATGAACTTTTCTGCACACTAGGTGAATTCTGCCACACACTTGGTGAATTTTGTTCACACTTGATGAATTCTTCCGCAAATCTGCTGAATTTTGCTGCATATCTGGTGAATTTTCATCCGTTCCAGCACCACAGTTCGCGTACTTCAGTGTGCTATCAATGTGCTTTCGTCGCGTTCCAAATGAACACTTCATGAATCCTGCATGATGTTCAACGTGGCGCTAACAGGTGTTATTCGACGAGCGATGGGCGAAATGCGGGGCACGATTCTCAACAGATCCAGTCAACTTATCTGCTTTGCTAACGACGTCCCAGACGAAGTACATGTTTGCCTGCAGATCCGAAACCGACCGAGTCCGCTTGTCTAGTAATAACAAGGTCACGATCGACGGCGACGAGGTGGAGATAGTTGAAGACTTTGTCTATCCCGGGTCACTGGGGACCGCAGACAATGACACCCCTCGTGAGATCCGGCGGCGAATGACCAGCGGAAGTCGTGCTTACTGCGGACTCCACAAGCAACTGCGGTCGAGAAAATTCAACCCTCGCACGAAGCGTAACGTATCAAGTATGACGCTCATTAGATCGGTTGTCATTTATATTCAAAGGTTTGAAGAACCTCTTAGCTGAATGAAACTATGATTTCAAAGTAGTCGATGATTCCTTTGAATTCAGCCATAGTAGACTACTTTGAGATCGGTTGTCCCCTACGGGCACGAGACGTGAATATTGCTCGAACAAGACCTGCGCACACTCGGAGTATTCGAGCGACGAGTGTTGAGAACCATCTTTGGCGTCTTGTGGGAGAACGGAATGTGGAGGCGAAGGATGAACCACGAGCTGGAACGAAGGTTGGACGAACACGTTGGGCAGGAAATGTTTCGAGAATGCCGGACGACTGTCCTGCCCAACAGGGGTTAGCTAGGAATCCGGTAGGCACCAGACGAGCAGGGGTTAACGAGCGAAGTGGGTATGTCGTGAGACGGAACTCTACAGATAGTATTCGACGGAGAGTTAGGCAATTAATAAAAACACTGCAACTTACATTGTATTCATCCTGCACCAGCTGTACGATATTGGACGAATCGTTGGACAACATGGCAGCTGATGACCCCTCGACCAGCTTGGACAGCTTTTCGTACACCGATAGCTCGTTCTGCGTCACGGCGAAGATCACGTTGATGGCGTTCTGCTTCACCTTCAGATTGATCTGCGAAATGCTCGGATAGTCCTGGATCGTCGAGTGCGTGTACCGGCCGGACTGGTCGAGGTGACATTCGCCATCATTCGGAGTGATCACACCGCCCAGCTTGCCATCGCCGGCATAATGGAACCCGGCATCGGTTGAGAACAACAGCAACCGGCGGGCCTTCTCGCGCCAACCGATCTGATCGCGGCACACCACGGCCTGCATGATGGCATCGAATCCTCCCTCTGGTGCGTCCAGATTACCCGAGACAGCAGCTCGTTCAACCTCTTCCTGGAAGCGGTTTTATTTTGTTTTTTTTTGGGTTGCATAAAAGAGAAAAGATTTTAGCGGGTGTTATATAAACTCATCGTTAGTGTTACTTTTCAAGGGTCAAACTATAAAAGCTTTTTCAGGGTTAGTTGGCACATATGTAACTCAAGCAATAAGTCAAGCATGCAAAAACTATCAACGATCAACTTGGACAAAGCGTGCAACGCTAAAATGATGAGGTGCAATGTTTGTGGTGAAGATAAATGATTTATAGTTCTTTGTTTAAATCCAATTTAAATTTTTGGTTTGTAGATCAGCAGCAATTGACGATGCGTAATGATTGCTGCCGATCGAGATGAGTTGATGGAAACCAATTGTGGTAACTGTGATTTTGGTTTGGTAATCTAGCAAGAGGTTTGTGATGGAGGAATATTTTATAGTCTGCTAGGAGGTTAAATTCCTTGTCGGATTGAACATTAGCTTCCCGGGGTGCTCTGAAGGGGGACAAGCTACCGATTGTTTGTTGACGAAAAATTTCAATGGAGAAAAAAAACGTTAACAAAAAAGGAACGCATATATTAAGGAAGGCAAAAAAAACTAAAACAAGGTACAATGTTTTGAGATCAGTTAATATTACAAACGGTTTTCCGACGTTTTTTTTATTGAATCAGGGGAGGATTGGGTTGTGTTTTTGATTTTTTTTATTCATTTCGCACGAAACTTACTGTAAACCTATACGTGTCCACACTAAGAGGCAACTGATTGATGTAACCATAGGGAGCAGCACATTGGGGACATGGTTCGCGTAAACTGTGGCACAAAAATGTTATTAGCTATGGGAAAGTCGATCATGCGATCGATGAATTGAATCGGTAAATGGTAGTTTTTTGTAATGTCGATTGGAAAAACCATGATTATCATTTCTTTTACAAGTAGTTGAATTTAAGTTAATAATTTATCACTTGTTGAACATAGGATTTTGAAGGTCATTAACTCAACGGGAGGTACAGTTTGTAATTTATTAAAAAAAAGCTCTCTCGCTCGGTGAATGAGTTAACTATTATTCTTGTTCCAGCATTCAGTGACATTCATTTTTGACTGTCTGATCCATGATATTCGCCATTGCTGATAAACTCCATACAAATATTAACCTTCATCAAAATGACATCCGTAGTTAACATAATTGTAATTTTACTGCATGCTACAGGGGTTTTTTACTCCATATAGTAGATAGCATGGAGAGCATTTCGGTATCAAATTTTGAATACGGCGAATGCGCCAACTGTAAACAAATCCAGATAATCACATAAATGCGTTAAACTCTTTATTTTACATCCGGAAATATGATCTTCTTTTAATTTTTCTTATTTTAGTGACGTTAAATTTAATTTTTTAAATAAGGCGAATAGCTTTTTTATGAGTGTGTAATCCCACAGTTCATTCGCCCATTTCCCCTCAAAATTTCGTCGCGTACAAAAAGGCCAATAGTTTTTTCGAGATAGAAAAAGGCCATTGAAGTTTTTGAAATTTGTTTTCCAGGACGAGGAGATGCACAATTCAGTATTCATAAGATCGTTGAATGTGCTAATGTTTAATGTGATCATTTGGACCCGTTTGAAAGCAGAAATTTTCTTGAATATTGCTTCTTCAATGAGTGATCCAAAAGGCGAACAGTCATTCTGTAATTCAAAAGGGCGCTCCAATTTGGCGAATGAACAAAATGAGAGCACCAGTCTGTGGTAAAAGGACCCACAGTTATATTTATTAATTTTTTGAAGTACACAGAAAAAAAAATTTGACTATTACGTGTCACTGAAACTGCAACCTTTGAAATAAATCAACATGTAATTAACAAAACCTGTAATTTTAAATTGTTTTCCTTGAAACTTAACGAAGATCATTTATTATTACAGCAAATTTCCTGTAAAAAAGTTGTACACTGAAAATTAAATGTCACGTAATTTGTTTTTCGACCTGTACACGGAAAATAATAAAAAGGTAAAATTTACCTTTTTGCGAGGTGATTTTTTTTCCACCCCTCTTTAGAGGTAAATTTTACCTTTTTTTTCATTCACCTAGCAAAAAGGTAAATTTTACCTCTTTTCAATTCACCTGGCAAAACGGTAAATTTTACCATTTTCGCATTCACCTAGCAAAATAGTAAATAAAACGTTTTCCCATTCACTGATTCAAAAAGTAAATGCTATTTGGTTTGGTTGGTTTCTTCAATGAAAATTAAAACAAAATTCATTCAAATAATTATATTTATTTGAAATAAATAGGGACTATTCATTATATTCATTTTTGAGGTAAATATTGAGGTAAATCCTTTTTCGCCAGGCTCGTGGCAATTCAGTTTCACGTTCTTCAGCGCCATAATGGCGACTAATCCAGTCAGATCCGGGTTTTCCGGAATGATATCTGGGGAATGACGTGAAATATATCTCGAAGCTGGGCTGATCTGAAACAAAAGCAAAGTATTATGACGAGAACCAGCACAACTAAATGATATCTAAGAAAAAACTTACCATTCTGTTCCGATTTTCTAATATTGGCACGAAACATAACTTCCCTTCTGAACGACAAAACAGCTTAACCTCAAAAAACGGATTCGGAAAATAGTTACTTTTGTTCGAGATTAATTGTACCGTTTTGTTTAGCTCAATCCAGGTCAATTTCACCTCGCTACGGGGTAAGTTTTACCTTATTTGGATTTACCTTTTTTTCTAGGTGAATTATACTTTTGTATTGAGCTCAATTCAGGTTAACTTCACCTCGCTACGAGGTAAGATTTACCTTTTTTGGATTCACCTTTTTTCTCGGTGAATTGTACCTTTTTCCAACCTCGATTCCGGTAAATTTTACCTCATTGTGAGGTGAGTTTCACCTCGAAGAGGTAGAAGTTACCTTTTTGGCTTTCACGAGCGTTCACCTTTGCTAACTCGGTAAATTTTACCTTTTTATTATTTTCCGTGTACAATTACGGTAAATGTCCTGCTTCTTTTTGTTACAGGACATTTGCGTAATTTTACAGGAAAAAATTTTAGCTGTGTAATTAGTACGGAAAAGCTATATTTATCGATCGGGTGATGAAATTAAATCAATTCGAAAGCATTTTAGCGACTTATTTATGAGAATGATTGTACACGCAGCTAAATAGGAAATTGATTTTATTTTCTGAAACTTGGAATGCATTTTTCTCCAAACAAAGGTCTTGGCGCATTCGCCGTATTCAAAATTCGATACCGATTTTTATTTTTTGTTTTTATTATAGTCGTTTCAACATCTTTATGTCATTCGCAACTTATATCAACGATGTAGTTGGCGGACAGTCATTGAAAAACTTATCCGGTACAACTGTTTATGTTCGATATGTTTACTTTTGGGCTCGAACACACGGACATCGGCTCAGGAAGTAACTGACTTGCCAACTAAGCTATATCACAAGCCACTATGGAGAGGAATGTATATAAAAGTTTTTCTCTCATGGTTGTAAATGTACAAAAAAGGACATTTTAATAGATAATAAAAGTGAAAATGTTCAAAAAAAAAACAGTCAATTTTCATCACTTTGTATCAATTAAAAACATATTCATTTAAGTTTGACTATATTTTAACTGGTTCAATTCAAACATACAATTCCCTATTCTGTTTCAAAAAGCTGTGGAACAAAAATATGCTAAACAATTCTTGTCAATTAACATATTTGCACCTACATCGATTTAGTTCGATAAACAATGGGACATGCACAAGAAAAAGTAAATTATAGATTTAAAAATGATAAATACAACATTTAACAACATTTAATGAACAATACATCCAAACACATAGTCAATGAATAACACTAAACATTTCAAAGTTAACAATAATGAATAGAACCTAAAAGAATGTGTGAAGAACAAAGATAAACAATGAATTACCAAATCATATATTTTTGGAAAAGTTAAACGTTCAAATCAATAGAGTTAACCCGAAAAAAAGAAAATATAAACTAAGTTAGAAATTAAAGTCTTATAGGAGAATCGGAAATAAACAAATACGATATATTGAGAAAACGGAAACGCAAAGTTTTTCTACGAAATTTGCCACCGATGACGTATGTATGTATCCCACAAATAATAACGACTACCATCGAAAGTGTAGCATAATATGAGAACTAAAAATTTAAATGAAACGAGGAATAGAAACAACAATAGAACGAACAAACTAAGTAACAACACCAATTTCTAATGCAATGTGTGCCTTTAGGTGAAACAAATAATATCTAAAGAAGTATAACCCTTTCTAACAGAGGTATCATTTTTGCCGGCATAAGTAAAAGCAACTTACGGAGAACCTATCCGTGTCCACATTCAGCGTCATATGGTTCTTGTAACCGTACGGTGCTTCGCAACCGTCACACGGATGTAACAATCTGCGGGGTTTTTTGTGTGTTTGATTTTGATTCAATTTATTAGAATACGCAAACAATATGTTCAAACAGAAGAACTCATTTTTTTTAAACATTTCCAATATTGTCAAGACATTTTCCTTCGAGTTCTTCTGAATGAACTTTGAACATGATAACTTCAATACGTGGGTACGATCTTTCTTCAAAGATTTATAAACTGAAACAAGTATGTTACTTCTGGCTTGGTGCTTGAATGATCCGGAAAGTATACTCACTTTTTCGGTACGGTTGACACATAAGGCATCAATACCTTATCAACGAAGGAACCAAACCCTAGGCGGAAATTGTTGGTGATTCTCTTCATGGAGTCCGCCAGCTGTGCTCCCAGCGTAGAAAGTTTCTCCTTGTCGTCCTCCATAGATTTGGACAAATCCATCAAGTAGTAAAGATCCACCGGGTAGTCCTCGGCCTGGGAATATTTGACTCCTAGTTTATAGACTTCGTCTGCAAAACAAACGTGAGAAAATTAAAACCAATCAAAACACTTCCTAAAGTGTTAACATCTAATTACTTAATCGCAGCTTCAGCTGAACTCGTTGCGGATAGATTTGAACAATGTTCTGGCTGCTGGAACTCATACTGCTGGAAGACGAGGAATGGTGCGATGACGACGACGACGACGAAGATGATGACGAGGACGAAGACGATGACGACCAGTGGGAACTGCTGGACATTCCCGACTCGTACATACCGCCGGCGCTGCCTCCCTTCGAGGGTTTGCTCAGCTCCCGAGCGATCAGCGTGATAGCTTCATTGCTGGGGTCAACCGTGTACTCCTCCAGACAGTAACCGATATCGTGGCCGTGGCAGCGTGGTTTCGTAAAGTTCGGTTGCGTGCACCAGCGACAGTTGCTCGTTTGAATGCACTCCCGGCAGGTCGTCTTGGCCGGGCAGGTCGAAAAGGAGGTGGTTTGGCCGGCGACAACGCTTACCAGAACGCACAGCCCCAATGCAATTAGTACAACTACTCCGAATTGCATCCCGCTTATCGTTCGCATGATCTGTGAAAGAGCAAAAGCATACAACATAATGACATATTGTTTAAGTGATTGCCCTCTGAGAGCAACGAGAGTTCGATGTTGTATCCTATAGCAGGAATCTTCCGGGGAATGAACATTTTCGCGATGAGATTGCTACCAAGTTTGCGTCGTTGTCGTCGTCGTCGTTATAAAAGACAAGGAATGTGATAAATTGCTCGTTGATTACCCCAGCCAGATGAAATCAATTAAAACCCATACTAAACCTAGAATCCGATCGCATACGCTACTAGAATATCAATGAACTAAAGATATACGCGTTGAACAATAACACGCAGAGAAAACTTGATTTTTGAAACAGAACAAAACTGACTTTGATTCAAAACATACATTGTCTGAAATCCAACTCCTGTTTTATTTGAATAAAAAAAATATGGTTTTGATTCAAAACAATTTTTTAACCTAAATAATTCGTTTCAACTAAACAAATTCTTTGATTAAAAAAAAAATCATTTTATCTACCTAAAATAAGATTTCATCGAAAACTTTAAATTGATTTCCTCAATTTGAATAATTTTTTTTACACCCGAAGTCCCAACCTTCAGAAATAGTCGGTACTAAAAAATTTAAATTTGTAGCATGAATAACTTTGAAAAATTCGACAGCATTTTGCAAACTGTTGAATCTATAAATGCGTGTATTGATGTGATTGTTATAAGCGAAACGTGGTTGAAGGAAGAAAATTGTTCGTTGTATAACATCAACCTGTATACATATCTCAGGTGGCGATGGAAATCCCGTGCTAAGTGTTAGTAAAAGTTTTTTTTTGTAAACATTGAAACCATGACAATTCGTGACGTCAGTTGCATTTAAAAACAAACAACCAACAGCGAAAACTATAGAGAAAAAAATCATTGCCAACTGCTGTTTACGATTCTCGCCTAGGATAGATTAACACCCTGGCAAGTGACGTAGGCTTTGTTTACCTTTTTACTTTTTGAATAACGAGTTCTGTAATAGTGTGCGTGTTTCTTCATCACCTTCTTTGTACCACATTGGTATAACATACCTGGATATAACTCATATTTTTCATGTACACCCTTAGAAAATAGTACACAAAAGTATGTAAAAAGAAGTCAAAACAACCCGTAAGTGCAGGAAGCCACTAGTATGTAAAAATTATTTTACGAAAAAGTATGTAGCAAGGCTGGTACGGACGAGTATGTAGAAAGTACTCAAAAGTATGTTAAAATCACATAGATCAGGAGAATCACATACAGTGGAAAAAAATTTAATTAGAAATTTAAAGACAAGGAATTCTTTCAAATTGAGGATGCTTAGTTTATACATTCAAAGGAAAGTTTATTATCTATCAATAATGAACGGTCTTAGATTTAATATCAAGAGTTCGCGATTCATATTTCACTTTTTCCCTCTAGTTTGTTCAAAAGATCCAGCTATTTTCATTCGTTTTTCTTCAGGATTTCTGTTGAATGACTGTGGAATGATGGATGACATGGAAGCCATATTTTGATTCCATATCGATATCTCTGGTTCGTACACTTGAACCGGTGTCCATGGGGTAAACATCCTGGCCGAACATGAAGTGGATATTCTAAAGGAGATTGATATTGAAATTAGTTGTAATTTTTTCAGAACAATTGAGGAATTATTTTTATTTACATAGTATTCCGTCTCACGACATAACTTGACGAACATAATTCCTAAAATTCACTCGGTCCATGGCAACCGTTCTCCAATTTCTCGGGCACCCCACGTTCGCCAGATCACGCTCCACTTGGTCTAACCACCTCGCTCGTTGCGCCCCCGCTCGTCTTGTTCCTACCGGATTCGTAGCGAACACCTGTTTTGCAGGACAGTCGTCCGGCATTCTCGCAACATGTCCCGCCCAGCGTATCCGGCCAGCTTTCACCACCTTCTGGATACTGGGTTCGCCGTAGAGTCGCGCGAGCTCGTGGTTCATCCTTCGCCTCCACACTCCGTTCTCCTGTACGCCGCCAAAGATGGTTCTTAACACTCGTCGCTCGAATACCCCGAGTGTACGCAGGTCCTCCTCGAGCAATATCCATGTCTCGTGCCCGTAGAGAACAACCGGTCTAATAAGCGTCATATACAGGTTACACTTCGTGCGAGGGCAAAGTCTTCTCGACCGCAGTTGCTTGTGGAGTCCATAGTAGGCACGACTTCCGCTGATAATTCGCCTCCGGATCTCACGGCTGGTGTCATTGTCTGCGGTCACCAGTGAGCCGAGATAGACAAAGTCTTCGACTATCTCCAGCTCGTCGCCGTCGATCGTGACCTTGTTATTACTGGACAAGCGGGTTCGGTCGGTCTCGGATCCGCAGGCCAGCATGTACTTCGTCTTGGACGTATTAATCATCAACCCAATCCTTCCTGCTTCGCGTTTCAGTTTGCGGTAGATCTCCTCCACCGCCGCAGATGATCTGCCGACTATATCAATGTCATCGGCAAAGCAGATAAGTTGACTGGATCTGTTGAAAATCGTGCCCCGCATTTCGCCCACCGCTCGTCGAATAACACCTTCTAGCGCCACGTTGAACATCATGCAGGATAGACCATCACCTTGTCGAAGCCCCCTGCGCGATTCGAATGAACTCGACAATTCACCCGAAATCCGCACACAGCACTGCGTTCCATCCATCGTCGCCTTGATCAGTCTGATCAGCTTCCCGGAAAAGCCGTTCTCGTACATGATTTTCCATAGCTCGTTACGGTCGATCGTGTCGTATGCGGCTTTGAAGTCGATGAATAGATGATGCGTAGGGACTTGGTGTTCACGGCATTTTTGGAGGATTTGCCGTAATGTGAATATCTGGTCCGTCGTAGACCGTCCCTCCATGAAGCCGGCCTGATGACTTCCCACGAATCTGTTTGCTTGTGGCGTGAGGCGGCGGAGTAGGATTCGGAACAACACTTTGTAGGCGGCATTGAGGACAGTGATCGCTCGGTAGTTCTCACAGTCCAATTTGTCGCCCTTCTTGTAGATGGGGCATATTACCCCTTCCTTCCACTCCTCCGGTAGCTGTTCTATGTCCCAGATCCGGATTATCAACCGGTGTAGGCAATCGGCCAACCTGTCCGGGCCCATTTTGATGAGTTCAGCTGCGATGCCATCCTTCCCAGCCGACTTGTTTCTATTCAGCTGGCGAATGGCTTCCTTAACTTCACTCGTCGTTGGGAGTGGCTCCTCTTCGTTGTTGGCTACGCCGGCGATGTACCTTCCCCCACCGTCTTGATCTCCTGCATGTGCGCCGTTCAGGTGTTCATCGAAGTGCTGCTTCCACCTTTTGATCACCTCACGATTGTCCGTCAGGATACCCCCGTCCTTATCCCGGCACATTTCGGCTTGCGGCACGAAGCCTTTGCGGGATGCGTTGAGTTTCTGGTAGAACTTTCGTGTTTCTTGGGAACGATGCAGCTGCTCCAGCTCCTCGAGCTCCTCCTCCTCCAGGCGGCGCTTTTTCTCCTGGAAAAGTCGAACTCGCTGCCTCTTCCGCTGTCGGTGATTTTCCAAATTGAGGAAATATTACCTTATATACTGCCGATGTACTTTATTTTGAAGCCCATATAGCTTTAACGGGAATCAATTGCATCAGGTTGCGGATTCCCGATACTTCGATACCAATCTTTCGGTTTCGATGATGAAGTAAATTTGGCTGGCGGTGGACATCAACATTCTAAAAAAAAAAAGGTTCTGATGACTAGACCAAACGTCGTAGAGCTTAGTTTCTCACAGGTAAGGCTCGAGCAACAAAATGATTCGAAGCAATTCTTCCGTTAATTCGTAAAGTTTTCGCGACACACACAAATTGAATGTTTTGATATTTACCAGAGCAGGATACCGCTAAGACTGATTTCCAGTTTTACATATTTTGAAGTTGTTTCCACAGTAAGGGCCTCCAAAAACAGAAAGAACTTACAAAATATGTAATTTCTGGTACTCACTTCTACGTAAAAATGTTCGTTCTTCAAAGTATGTACTTTTTACGGTCTCAACCCGTAAAATTTTCTAAGAGTGTAGAGAGCAGTCGTACGGAGGCCTTGCAGTGTACGTTAAACAAAAATTAAACTGTAGAGTTACAAAAAATTTATGTCTTGAAGGTTTCCACTGCATTGGCATTGAAATAAAAATAAAAGACCAAATTTTCGATGTGTATGGTGTATATAAACCTCCATCGTTTCCGGTTATAAATTTTTTTTCCAATCCTCGAAAATTTGTTGTCTTCCGTTCCCCAGAATCACTCTTGTTTCTTGGTTGGTGACATCAACCTACCTGTTAACATAACTAGCAATAGTAACGTACAAAAATACATATCACTTTTAGAATCCTACGGTTTTGTATGTTCGAACACACTGTTCACAAGACCCAGGAGTAAAAATGTTCTTGATCACGTTATTTGCAAGCACAGTGATTTAGCACTCGTTAGAAACGACACAATCGGCAATAATATTAGTAACCACTCTCAAGTTGTTACGACTCTAAGATTGTCCTCAAATAAATGTAAAACTGTTCTGCATAAAAATATCATTGATCGTGCAAGATTAATCAGTTTATTCTCTGATTACCTTAAAAGTGTACAAATTATCGAAAATCCTGAGAATCGTTTGAAAGAAATATGTACCGTTTACGATAGACTAGTATCGGAATGTACCAAACAAATAACACGAGAAATGAAATTGAAAGGAAAGCCTTGCCCATGGATGTCTTTTATCTATGTACATTAATCAAAATAAAAAATAATTATATAAAACGTTTAAAACGGAATACCCAAGATTCACACTTACAAGAAATGTTAAAACATATCTCTAAAAAGGTAGAACAATTTAAGAACAAATGTAAAGCTTCCTACTATGAAAATTTGCTCAGCAACACAACAAGCTCCAAAGTGGGGAAAGGCATTAACTCAATTTTAGGAAAAGGTAATTCTAATAATGGAATGAAACTTAAAGTTAATAATATCCTTCTCGATACAAACCCCGAAGTATGCCAAGCTTTTAACAATCACTTCACAAAAATTGGTAAAGATCTAGCAACAACTATTCATAACGATCCTGAATCTGACCCGTTATCCTTTACTAATCGTGTCTCTAACTCCATTTTCCTATATCCGGGAACAAAAAACGAAGTGGTTTTAATTATACATTCTCTTAAAAACAAAAAATGCTGTGGCCACGATCCGATCCCTACTTACTTATTAAAGGGAAACTGCGATGATTTCTCTCGAATTCTTTGTCAATGCTTTAACAAATCGTAGAAACAGGACAGTATCCTGACTTTCTCAAAATAGCAGGAGTCGTACATATTTTCAAGTCAGGAGACAGTCTTGATGTTAACAACTACCGTCCGATTTCTACTTTAAGTATTTTCAGCAAAGTATTTGAAAAAATGTTGATTAATAGGATGAATAAATTTTTGTGAAGAAAATAATATCCTTTATAATCTACAGCAGTGGTTTTCAAACTTTTTTGCTTCACCGCCCCCTTTTGCAAAATTTTCGAGCTCAACGCACCCCTTAGCGAATTTAAAAGAAAACTGTTGTTTTTTGTGGTTCAATTTGAAACGTTGAATGATGCACATTCAAAAATTGTTATACATAATTAACTTGAGAAAACCGGATAGCCTACACATAACCATTAATTGTAGCAAGGCAAAACTCAAAATTCAGTTCAATTGCTTCAAACCCCAAAACTGAATTTTAAAAAATAATTTTTTTTCCGGGACAAATACTTGAAAACGAAAAAACTTATCTAATAACATATCGCCAATCTAAATTTTGGTAACAGAATTATTTACTAAACAAATTTGCCTTTTACTATTCACAAGATATTTGCTGTTAATTCGGTAAAATAGCATAAAAAGTTTAACACAAAGTATTATTTCTTGATAAAATAAATTTCAAACTTTCATTTATTACAGTTTAACACAGGTTTCAACAACTTAACTCCGACACTTTAGTGAAAATCTTGTAACTTTTGATGTTTAGTCATGATAAATTGATTCATTTCCATTTTTTTCAAATCGTTTTAAATTAAGATCAACAAATCAGAACTTAAAACGAAAGTTCATTTTGCTTGTTAGCATTCTTTTTATCATTCCAAAAATCTTTGACCAAATCTGTGACGCCTTTTACACAGACTCTATTCGAAAGATTTTTTTGTCATTTTTTTAACACATTGCGGACCAAATACAAGATTACTCTTTTTTTGGCTTGCATTGAATGTGCTACTCTTAGAAGCATAACGCAAATGTTATGAATTTAATAATGAAACTCTGTTTACAAAATTGAACAGAATACTTTCGGTAACTTAAAAATACTAAATTTGAAATATTCGGTCCAACGAGTTTTTGAGAAAAAGAGTTTTGAATTTTTGTGTTTCTAGGCGTAGATTACTTCGTGTTTCTCAATGTGTTTAGACAGATTTTCAGGCATTGTTATCTAAAATTAATGCTTTTTGGTACAACCCATAATAAATTTATAAAACCAGATCAATATACAGATCGTATGCGAAATCTGTCACAGTAAAAATAAATCTGTCTGTGATTGTGACTTACAGAGACAAAAATTTGTTTAACAACTCTGTGAGTTGTTAAGTTTGTCTTGTTGAGTTAAGCTATTGTTTGTCCTAAACCTGGTTATAATTTGGTTTTCAGAGTCGTTTCATTGTTGAGCATTGAACGTGCTCGTTGTCATTTTATTTCTAAGTTGTTCCGTTATTTGTGGAAATGTGAAATAAAAAATGATGTCACCGCCCCCCTGAATTACAACGCCCCCCAAATTACAAAGTTGAGCTCACCGCCCCCTTAGAAGCTCTAAACGCCCTCAAGGGGGCGGTAGGGACCACATTGAAAACCACTGATCTACAGTATGGATTTCGAGCTGGTTCTAGCACCTCAATTGCTACCTGTGAACTTGTCGACACGATAATCGAAAACATAGATTCAAAAAACATAGTCGGGGCCTTGTTTTTAGACCTGAAAAAGGCTTTTGACACCTTGAACCACGATATACTGTTGAAAAAACTAGATTCTTATGGGATTCGGGGAATTGAGAACGATGTTATTCGCAGTTATCTGTCAGGTCGAAAACAATATGTATCAGTAAATAATACCAACAGTTCTTTACAAAACATGAACATTGGAGTCCTTCAAGGGAGTAATATTGGGCCGCTGCTATTTCTGCTTTATATCAATGATATCCAGAACATTCCCTTACATGGCATCCCAAGACTGCAGACGATACGGCCCTTTTTTATCCAGGAAAATGTTCTAGGCTTATTGTTAAGCAAATTGAAGAAGATCTTACAGTTCTTTTGAGATATTTTAATGCAAATCTTCTTACTCTAAATTTTCCGAAAACAAAATTTATGGTGTTTCATTCAGCAAGAAAAATAGTTCCCAGTCATGAAGATCCTGTAGTCAATGATAACGTGATTGAGAATGTTATGAACTTCAAATACCTTGGGCTATTGTTAGATGACACCTTATCATGGAAATATCATATAATGCAATTGGAAAGCAAGGTCTCATCACTGTATGGAATCCTTTGGAGTATAAAGCAATTTGTGCCACGTCATGTCTTACTAAAATTCTATCACGCATTTGTCAATTCTATTCTAAATTAATTAATCATTCTTTGGGGAAGACCATCGGTATCCCTACTAACACGCCTACAAACACTGCAGAACCGTTGCCTGAAAACAATATTTAATCTTCCATTACTGTTTCCAACTTTCCATCTTTATTCTGAAAGATCCCACAATATTTTGCCCCTTACAGAAATGTGTGACTTACAAACCATCTTTATTTTATTTTATTTATTTTTTTATTTACATAGTATTCCGTCTCACGACATAACTTGACGAACATAATTCCTAAAATTCACTCGGTCCATGGCAACCGTTCTCCAATTTCTCGGGCACCCCACGTTCGCCAGATCACGCTCCACTTGGTCTAACCACCTCGCTCGTTGCGCCCCCGCTCGTCTTGTGCCTACCGGATTCGTAGCGAACACCTGTTTTGCAGGACAGTCGTCCGGCATTCTCGCAACATGTCCCGCCCAGCGTATCCGGCCAGCTTTCACCACCTTCTGGATACTGGGTTCGCCGTAGAGTCGCGCGAGCTCGTGGTTCATCCTTCGCCTCCACACTCCGTTCTCCTGTACGCCGCCGAAGATGGTTCTTAACACTCGTCGCTCGAATACCCCGAGTGTACGCAGGTCCTCCTCGAGCAATATCCATGTCTCGTGCCCGTAGAGAACAACCGGTCTAATAAGCGTCATATACAGGTTACACTTCGTGCGAGGGCAAAGTCTTCTCGACCGCAGTTGCTTGTGGAGTCCATAGTAGGCACGACTTCCGCTGATAATTCGCCTCCGGATCTCACGGCTGGTGTCATTGTCTGCCGTCACCAGTGAGCCGAGATAGACAAAGTCTTCGACTATCTCCAGCTCGTCGCCGTCGATCGTGACCTTGTTATTACTGGACAAGCGGGTTCGGTCGGTCTCGGATCCGCAGGCCAGCATGTACTTCGTCTTGGACGTATTAATCATCAACCCAATCCTTCCTGCTTCGCGTTTCAGTTTGCGGTAGATCTCCTCCACCGCCGCAGATGATCTGCCGACTATATCAATGTCATCGGCAAAGCAGATAAGTTGACTGGATCTGTTGAAAATCGTGCCCCGCATTTCGCCCACCGCTCGTCGAATAACACCTTCTAGCGCCACGTTGAACATCATGCAGGATAGACCATCACCTTGTCGAAGCCCCCTGCGCGATTCGAATGAACTCGACAATTCACCCGAAATCCGCACACAGCACTGCGTTCCATCCATCGTCGCCTTGATCAGTCTGATTAGCTTCCCGGAAAAGCCGTTCTCGTCCATGATTTTCCATAGCTCGTTACGGTCGATCGTGTCGTATGCGGCTTTGAAGTCGATGAATAGATGATGCGTAGGGACTTGGTGTTCACGGCATTTTTGGAGGATTTGCCGTAATGTGAATATCTGGTCCGTCGTAGACCGTCCCTCCATGAAGCCGGCCTGATGACTTCCCACGAATCTGTTTGCTTGTGGCGTGAGGCGGCGGAGTAGGATTCGGGACAACACTTTGTAGGCGGCATTGAGGACAGTGATCGCTCGGTAGTTCTCACAGTCCAATTTGTCGCCCTTCTTGTAGATGGGGCATATTACCCCTTCCTTCCACTCCTCCGGTAGCTGTTCTATGTCCCAGATCCGGATTATCAACCGGTGTAGGCAATCGGCCAACCTGTCCGGGCCCATTTTGATGAGTTCAGCTACGATGCCATCCTTCCCAGCCGACTTGTTTCTATTCAGCTGGCGAATGGCTTCCTTAACTTCACTCATCGTTGGGAGTGGCTCCTCTTCGTCGTTGGCTACGCCGGCGATGTACCTTCCCCCACCGTCTTGATCTCCTGCATGTGCGCCGTTCAGATGTTCATCGAAGTGCTGCTTCCACCTTTTGATCACCTCACGATTGTCCGTCAGGATACCCCCGTCCTTATCCCGGCACATTTCGGCTTGCGGCACGAAGCCTTTGCGGGATGCGTTGAGTTTCTGGTAGAACTTTCGTGTTTCTTGGGAACGATGCAGCTGCTCCAGCTCCTCGAGCTCCTCCTCCTCCAGGCGGCGCTTTTTCTCCTGGAAAAGTCGAACTCGCTGCCTCTTCCGCTGTCGGTGATTTTCCACATTTCGACGGGTGCCTCTTTGCACTACTGCCGCCCGCGCGGCATTCTCTTCGTCCATCACCCTCCTACACTCCTCGTCGAACCAGTCGTTCCGTCGAGATCGCTCCACATAACCGATGACGTTCTCCGCAGCACTGTTGACGGCTGTTTTGATGGTATCCCAACAGTCCTCGAGAGGGGCTTCGTCAAGCTCGCCCTCTGCCGGCAGCGCTGCTTCGACCGATTGCGCGTAGTCTGCCGCGACCTCAGGTTGCTTCAGTCGCGCGATATTTAACCGAGGCGGGCGCCGGTTTCGCGTGTTGTTCACTACGGAGAGTTTTGGGCGCATCTTCACCATCACCAGATAATGGTCCGACTCGATGTTGGCGCCCCGACAGGATCTGACGTCGATGATGTCTGAGAAGTGCCGGCTGTCTATCAAAACGTGGTCGATCTGTGATTGAGTTTGGTACGGTGATCTCCAGGTGTACTTGTGTGGGAGGCGGTGCTGAAAAAAGGTACTACGTACGGCCATTCGTTTGGAGGCGGCGAAATCAATGAGTCTGAGGCCGTTTTCGTTGGTCAGCTGGTGCGCGCTGAACCTTCCAATTGTCGGTTTAAATTCCTCCTCCTGGCCGACCTGAGCATTGAAATCCCCGATGACGATCTTGATATCATGTTTTGGGCAACGGTCGTATTCACGCTCCAGCTGCGCGTAGAATTCGTCTTTGTCGTCACCATCTTATTTGTGTTTGATAATCTTCATTCTTCAACCAATAGAAATCTGAGCTTTACCATGGGAGTCCGAACCCATAATACCCGACAATCAAGTCATCTTCAGCGTAGTAGATCATCGACTACACTAGGTCAACGAAGAATCTCCTTCATTGGGCCTACCAAATATAATAGTTTACCCAATCGAATCAAAATCATCAACAGTCGATCCGCCTTTAAAACAAATTTGATACAATATCTCAAAGGAATTCATGTTCGTTAACCACCAACCATCGTATCAGTCATAGTAATTTAAGTTTTTTTTTTGTTTACCTTTAAATATTTTTATTTTAGTTCAGTTTTTTTTTTACATTAGTTTTAAGACAGCCTTAGTTTTAATTTTTGTTCATATCTTTTAACCTAATTTTAATTTTGTAAATTTTTGTCGTATTCTGTGGATCTCTTAAAAGGATATATTTTCACTGAGATTCACACGTTAACGTAAATTTAGATATTTTTTCTCGTCCATTCCTTCGCATATAGCTTAAAAAAAATTGGTTCCCAGCATGAGTAGAGTCTTGTTCGCGTTTTGTTATTTGTATGCTGTCGACATGCTGGGAACAGTAGCGTCTATTACCAGGGGACTCAATTGAGTTTTTTGGTGTGGGGGAGTGTGGCGGGTAATTTAAAGGTTTTCAAGTAAAAAAAAAAATAGCTGTATTTTGCCAACCACTGATCAAATTTTCACAAACTTGGTCGTGTTGAATTACTTAAAGTTTTATTAGGGATTTTCTCTCAAAATCAAAGAATTTTGGAAATCATATCGAAATGTAATGGTCACTTTTTTTAAACTTACCTTGCATTCGCAAATGTCCTTCAACGGTTTAACTCGTCGTTTAAAATTGGTTAAAAAAACTTGATACATAAATGCAAAAAAAAATCGAGCAAACGAAATGGTTTTGGAGCCAAAAACTCTCTTGAACATATTTATCGCCACCCGCCTAATGTACATCACATTTACCATACAATATCTCTTTTATTTATTGAGATACGAGAATAAAAATTACACTGGGGGGTAAGGTATAGCAGCTTATTGCGCTTTGTGGATTTTTGCTTAGAAATTCTGAGACGAATGTGTGCTTGAAAATTGCATTACGTAAAATAAACTGAATATTTATTTATTGAATTTGAATACTGGATCATACTTTTGAACAAAATTATCTTTATTTGTTTGTTTGTTTATTCAATCAAACTTTTAATACACATTCAAATGTTTAGATATGTAGATAAATATCACCCATAATAGTTATTTTTTGGGATATTTCCATCATGCGAAATAGACAAAACTGGCTTCTCTCACAATTAGACCAAAAACCACCAACAAAACCGGGCGTCATTCAGCCGAAAGCGCACTTCAAAACATCAACCACAAACAAAACAGCAATCCTATGATGTCGTCGACTGTTTCGCAGAAATTCAGTCGTGACTCGTCCGTTTTTCGCACGTATATTACTGGCCCTGAATGGCCTAGGGTAGCGAGTGATTCATCGATGTTTGGCCTGATTGAGGAAGACATCATCATCCAATCTGGGCCCGTTGCCAAGAAACATCAACACTCGTACATAAACAAGAAACTATCACGTCAAGATCTGGCCTTTCCCTAATTAACTAAGTGCTGTTGTTGCAAATCGTAAACCCTTTTTATCGGGCCCCTAACTCTATAGAAAGCATCATTCAGAACTACAATAATTCTGATAAACAAGAACGACAGTGCCGCCGTCGTCGATGGATCGGCCAACGACACTACCCACTGACACTGAATGGGGCTGTGGGCGAAAATCTGGTTTGGTCATTGGAAAATGATAATAATAATAAATTGTGGATAGGAGCCAGTCAGCAGTGCTTGGATAGCAATGAGCGGAATGGCGTGAAATGATGAGGGCAGCAATATTTATGGTGGATAGCCGTCATCGGTTGTGAAATATGTAAAATCAATAGGTACCAAAGCATTCACAGTTGGGGTGGATCTGTTTGGGTTTATATAAAAACGTAGTAGTTGATTGCTTGAATCTAGCGACGCTTGTATGTCCTTGATTTTTTTTTCCAGATATTTAGATAACAATGTCTTATTTTAATCTCCTATTTGATTATAACTCACAGATGAAGAAAACTGATTTATGCACTGAGATAAAAAAAAAGTTGTATAAGTATGTAACTAATGATGAAAAGTATCAAGTTGCATATCTGATGTTTTTCATTACTGGTTTATTAAATTTAAAAAAAAACTAAATGAGAATGATCAAGTGTGATTTAGTCTTTTAATAAATCCTATGGAAACTTCATATTAATTTGTACTTTTGTTTGATCGTTATTCATTTTACTTACATACGTTGCCCATATTTATTCTCGAAGTGAAAAACACAAAATATTTGCGATTCTTTTCGCAAAATACCTTCCAGTTTTTATGCCTAAAGTGCACTTTCATGCAAGACTTTATCCACGCGCTACATCAGTGTAGTATGTGTGCGTATTTTTATACAATCGTTCATATTTTTCTTCATCTCAGCATAGCTTGATGCGGGGGAATACTTGCTATGGTGCCACCCGTCCATTTGCTTGGGTCTTGAAATCTTGCTGCTTGCCTTGTCGTTTTTTTTCTCTTCACATACGACGACACACCAGCAAACAGCATCGTCGTCATCCCACTGCTGTTTCTTCTTTTTTCACTTCTGTCAGCGTTTTCGTGATGTTGATCTTGTAACTCAAGTTCCTCCCGCCGACGACGGCGAAGTGATGATTCAACATCTGGCAAGGAAAGGGTTCCATACTCAGTATTGGCAACGATCAACCAACTGGTTCATTGCACTACCAATTAATTCCGGTCAGAACACGTCTCCGAGATCCGGGTTTAAACGGTGTTTCACTCCGGATCGTGGCTTGAGCCCTCGAGAACCCAATATGTAGTGTAGTGTAAACAAACCACACAATCTTCCGAAGGAATTTTCAACCCACCTACGTAAACTCCGAACGCCATTTTAGTATTTTATTTACAGAAAAAACAGATTACTTCAAGGTTGGTTTCCTGCACCGGAAATCGGGAAGAAAATTACTTTACACCTGACCCGCGAGTGACGACAGACAACGAAACGGGAAAAGCACACACCCAGTTTCATCTTTTTTTTTCATCCGCTACTGCACTTTCTTGAATCACCATCCATTTAGATCCAAAAAGGGAAAAATCTGGCTAAACTTTTTTATCTAGGCTGCATTCGGGAACACTTACCGAAGTTTGCTTATCTAAACGAAAACCTTAATTAGAAAAACACGACACAAAGGCACTTGTAGTTGATTTATCCAATAAATTTCGGTTTAAATTCGACACATTTTCTAGCGGAGATTTTTTTTCACACCAAATAGAAAAATCCACGGACGAACTGACTGATTAACGCGACCGACCTCGGCAACGAAAAGTGACAGAATGAAAATTTTTATGAATGAAGCTCGATTAAAAAATCGGAAGGAATGAACACTCGATGGAAAATTGTAGAGATGTGAGCAGTCATGGCATCAAAAATCATAGCACTGTTCAATAGTACTGAGTTGAAAGTACGGGATTGCTGGAGCTAATAAGTAAAATTCAAATAACAAAATATTAACCTTCTTTCAAATTGTAGACATATTAAATCATATTATGCACATGAATTTTGCCATTTTCAAAGATAACGCACATCAGTTCACAAATTATTCGAAAAACCTAAACATCAATTCCTGATTTAAATAGTCACTATACATAAAAATTTTAATCAAAACATTTGAGTAATATTTGGTTAAATTTAAAAATATTATAAAAAGACAAAATAACAAAAATGAAAAAATTTAGAAAATTGACAAAAATGACAAAAATGACATAAATCACAAAAATGACAAAAATGACAAAAATGACAAAAATGACAAAAATGACAAAAATGACAAAAATGACAAAAATGACAAAAATGCCAAAATTACAAAACTGACAAAAATGACAAAAATGACAAAAATGACAAAAATGACAAAAATGACAAAAATGACAAAAATGACAAAAATGACAAAAATGACAAAAATGACAAAAATGACAAAAATGACAAAAATGACAAAAATGACAAAAATGACAAAAATGACAAAAATGACAAAAATGACAAAAATGACAAAAATGACAAAAATGACAAAAATGACAAAAATGACAAAAATGACAAAAATGACAAAAATGACAAAAATGACAAAAATGACAAAAATGACAAAAATGACAAAAATGACAAAAATGACAAAAATGACAAAAATGACAAAAATGACAAAAATGACAAAAATGACAAAAATGACAAAAATTACAAAAATTACAAAAATGACAAAAATGAAAAAAATGACAAAAATGACAAAAATGACAAAAATGACAAAAATGACAAAAATGACAAAAATGACAAAAATGACAAAAAATGACAAAAATGACAAAAATGACAAAAATGACAAAAATGACAAAAATGACAAAAATGAGAAAAATGACAAAAATGACAAAAATGACAAAAATGACAAAAATGACAAAAATGACAAAAATGACAAAATTGACAAAAATGACAAAAATGACAAAAATGACAAAAATGACAAAAATGACAAAAATGACAAAAATGACAAAAATGACAAAAATGACAAAAATGACAAAAATGACAAAAATGACAAAAATGACAAAAATGACAAAAATGACAAAAATGACAAAAATGACAAAAATGACAAAAATGACAAAAATGACAAAAATGACAAAAATGACAAAAATGACAAAAATGACAAAAATGACAAAAATGACAAAAATGACAAAAATGACAAAAATGACAAAAATGACAAAAATGACAAAAATGACAAAAATGACAAAAATGACAAAAATGACAAAAATGACAAAAATGACAAAAATGACAAAAATGACAAAAATGACAAAAATGACAAAAATGACAAAACTGACAAAAATGACACAAATGACAAAAATGACAAAACTGACAAAAATGACAAAAATGAAAAAATCACAAAAATGACAAAAATGACAAAAATGACAAAAATGACAAAAATGACAAAAATGACAAAAATGACAAAAATGACAAAAATGACAAAAATGACAAAAATGACAAAAATGACAAAAATGACAAAAATGACAAAAATGACAAAAATGACAAAAATGACAAAAATGACAAAAATGACAAAAATGACAAAAATGACAAAAATGACAAAAATGACAAAAATGACAAAAATGACAAAAATGACAAAAATGACAAAAATGACAAAAATGACAAAAATGACAAAAATGACAAAAATGACAAAAATGACAAAAATGACAAAAATGACAAAAATGACAAAAATGACAAAAATGACAAAAATGACAAAAATGACAAAAATGACAAAAATGACAAAAATGACAAAAATGACAAAAATGACAAAAATGACAAAAATGACAAAAATGACAAAAATGACAAAAATGACAAAAATGACAAAAATGACAAAAATGACAAAAATGACAAAAATGACAAAAATGACAAAAATGACAAAAATGACAAAAATGACAAAAATGACAAAAATGACAAAAATGACAAAAATGACAAAAATGACAAAAATGACAAAAATGACAAAAATGACAAAATAGACAAAAATGACAAAAATGACAAAAATGACAAAAATGACAAAAATGACAAAAATGACAAAAATGACAAAAATGACAAAAATGACAAAAATGACAAAAATGACAAAAATGACAAAAATGACAAAAATGACAAAAATGGCAAAAATGACAAAAATGACAAAAATGACAAAAATGACAAAAATGACAAAAATGACAAAAATGACAAAAATGACAAAAATGACAAAAATGACAAAAATGACAAAAATGACAAAAATGACAAAAATGACAAAAATGACAAAAATGACAAAAATGACAAAAATGACAAAAATGACAAAAATGACAAAAATGACAAAAATGACAAAAATGACAAAAATGACAAAAATGACAAAAATGACAAAAATGACAAAAATGACAAAAATGACAAAATTGACAAAAATGACAAAATTGACAAAAATGACAAAAATGACAAAAATGACAAAAATGACAAAAATGACAAAAATGACAAAAATGACAAAATGACAAAAATGACAAAAATGACAAAAATGACAAAAATGACAAAAATGACAAAAATGACAAAAATGACAAAAATGACAAAAATGACAAAAATGACAAAAATGACAAAAATGACAAAAATGACAAAAATGACAAAAATGACAAAAATGACAAAAATGACAAAAATGACAAAAATGACAAAAATGACAAAAATGACAAAAATGACAAAAATGACAAAAATGACAAAAATGACAAAAATGACAAAAATGACAAAAATGACAAAAATGACAAAAATGACAAAAATGACAAAAATGACAAAAATGACAAAAATGACAAAAATGACAAAAATGACAAAAATGACAAAAATGACAAAAATGACAAAAATGACAAAAATGACAAAAATAACAAAAATGACAAAAATGACAAAAATGACAAAAATGACAAAAATGACAAAAATGACAAAAATGACAAAACTGACAAAAATGACAAAAATCACAAAAATGAAAAAATCACAAAAATGACAAAAATCACAAAAATGACAAAAATGACAAAAATGACAAAAATGACAAAAATGACAAAAATGACAAAAATGACAAAAATGACAAAAATGACAAAAATGACAAAATTGAAAAAATTGACAAAAATGACAAAAATGACAAAAATGACAAAAATGACAAAAATGACAAAAATGACAAAAATGACAAAAATGACAAAAATGACAAAAATGACAAAAATGACAAAAATGACAAAAATGACAAAAATGACAAAAATGACAAAAATGACAAAAATGACAAAAATGACAAAAATGACAAAAATGACAAAAATGACAAAAATGACAAAAATGACATATTGATGAATGAGTTTTGGACCAAAACGAAGCTTTTAAGACCCCAGTGTTTGAGAAATTAAAAAATGACCCCAAATCGACTCAATCTAATGTGGTAATGATTAACACGCTTAAGAAAAATCGAAAGTATGTTCTTTATCGTGTACACTCGTAATGCTGTCAGAATATAGAATGAGAGAACTATGAGAGAACGAAAGAAACAGCGTAAAGTGCGTCTTTCTATTAACGAATTTCACGAATAACAATGGTGTTGAGTTTGCGTGAGAAAAAAATCTGGAAAATATCCAAAAATATAAGCTTCAAGTACGACAAAACCCTTCATTGGATTGGATTCAACAATAACAAACGACTTTATGCTGGCTGAGAGATTAAGAACCCAGGATAGCTAGATTCTATTTTCGACCCTGCGTTTACACGGCTCTGTCGATTGAGGTTAAGCGCAATGTTAGGTATAGAGTTGTTTTTGACATTTCTCACGCACATTAGCTGGCATCCCACTGGCGTGTTTAATTTAATTTATTTTATTAGAGAGGCTTAAGCCTTAAGCCTTAAGCAATTGCTTGGTAGATTCGCCTCTAAAACTGGCGTGTATGGACGAGACCGGGACAATTAACCTCCAAAAATTTCAGTGTAAAAATCGAGCAGTCGGCCGACGAATACGTTCGTTTTTTAGGTTAATGTTCCCAAAAGATAAAATGGTCAGTTCAAAGCTCTGAATTATGACACGAATACTACTAGTGGCAAATAGGACTATACCTCCCATCTATCTATCTTGCCAACAACCTTCTTGACGGCTCGCATCACTTTTTTCAGCATGTTCATTTCTCGTTCATCTTGAAAATGAATCCTTGTTTTTGACAGATGAATGTTTTTCCTCGTTTTCCTAAACCCGTTGCTCTTTTTTTCAAAAAGGATAATGTTTAAAAATTGCAATAAAATTAATAATTTTTTTTGGTTTCTTTTTCAAATGACATGAAAAGTCTTGCAACTGTATATTAAATAAATTTTATTCCTTTTTATAGCTATTTTTTTTGTTACAAACGGTTACCTTCAGGCTTTAAGGAGCCAAACTTTTTTTGTTTGTTTATAATTGTATGCTTAAATCATATTTCATCACTCTTTATTAGAATAGAAAGTAAAATAGATAGGGAAATATGAAAATAAAAAGAATTATAGGCGAAGATCAATATAGTTATTTTAGAAAATCTTACAACCTTATTTACATTCCAATAATTTTTATACCAATTTTAAAAAGCTTTTCGATTTATTTTGTACCTTTCTTGTTAAACTTTTATTTCGATGTATACTCCACTTTGACGAAATATTACCGACCCAAAGATGGATTGGTTCGACGAAAATTTTGCACAACGCAACGCACACAAACAAACTAAATCAAAATAAAAATTGGAGCTAAAATAATCAACAACGATTGCTAGTCGCTGCGACTAAAATTTTTTTTCTCCTCGAAAGTACGATCACTGCGGTTCACCTAATAATTGTAGTTGTGAAAAGTTAATGCTGCCTCTCATTAGTTTTGATAGCTGCATGCTTATTCAAATGTGTCGCCAGAATGTGGAAAGGAAGTGAACACTGATACCCACAATTTCTTGTTCCATATATATAGAAGGAGGATTCGTTAGTCATTGTCATCGATTTTCACTTGATGGTGGGATTCCCAATAAACAAGGGACTCGCTTTACGTGGCTAATTGTAGAATAATAGGGCTTGTAGTCCGAAACACCCACTTCCTATTTCAGTGAGCGAGATAAATAGGCAAGAACGTTGGCATTCTCAAGGCCATCATCATCAAGTGGCTGATTGCTAAATTATTACGAATCTCGCAAAATTCTCTGGCTGGATGGGTAGTTAGCTTGAGACAGCATCAGTAAAACAAGCGTCAATAATCTCCCTCTTGGATAGGTCAGGGGGGAAGAAGACTGATAATATTTTGATTTGATATCAACCATCTTGGAATCGCGGAAGTCTGGCGCGGATGATGGTTGGGATGAGTAGTTTTACGCTAGATTCTTCGCTTCTCGCTAGCGCGCTGAGTAGCACCGGAGTCGGCACCGGGATTCTGTTCCAAAAGCATGACCTCGAGCGGAAAGCCCTGACCGACGAGCTGCTGGCAATCGTCCAAGAGTGCCAACGCAAGTACGGCGGCAAAACCGAACTTGCCACCGAAAGTGATTCTAGGTGAGCGAAATTTCAAATTTAATTAAATTATAAGCGTGAAGAAACAGGGTTTATCAGTTGTTAAGAGCTAAGAGGTGTAATTTTTTTTTCAGAATTCTTCTGCTTTGTGACACATGGGAAAGAGCACTATCTCACGGACTTAAGTCGACCAACTCAGTGCTGAAAAATGTAACGGACCTAGTTGCAGGGAGTGGTCCCGAGCTTCCAGTTTTCTGGAACTTTGCCTTTAAACATCTGACGAATCACGAAAAAGAACGATTTTCCACTCTTCGGCATGTTTGGACCAATGGTGGTAAAGGGAAATCATTGCTCCGAGCTGTTTTGAATGAAAGGGCCCTCGAGCGGTACATGCTGATGTGGTTGGGTGATCCTACGATACTGCAGGAAAGCTATGAAAGTTGGGCTTTGATGAGAGATCCTGAAATAACGGGACTTTTACCGAATATGGCAGCAGGCTTAAGTACAATCCTTTTTGCCATAGCCATAGATGCACCAGAGCTAAACGCTCCCACTCGATTGGTACCCGAAAAAACGGAACCAATAATAGCTACACAACCACCAGCAGGCCGAGTGAGAAAGACGAATATTGTCCAGAGGGAAATTCTTGACGAAACTACATCACAACCCATTCTAAATTTATCAAGATCACCAGTTGATTCAGCGTCACTTTCCCGAACGGCCAACATTAACATAGTTCGAGAACACAGCGCGGCCACAACAGAAGAACCACGAGAAGCTTACTCCGTTGAAGATGCTCTAAATAGCCTCACCATTCTTCGACGTAGTAAAAGCCGAGAATCAACATCAGGTAAAGCATCCAGTTCCGTCGAACCTCAAGGATCGGGACCTTTCAGCCCTGATCGTGCCTTGGAAGCCTCCGAAGATTTCAGTATTATGGATATTTCGAACATATCAAGTAGTGCATCGACGGCTGCCAACACTACAGCAACAACAACGGCTTCCAATACGTCAAGTTCGGAAAATTATGCATCCGATTCATCGATGCACCATTTACTGTTGTACAGCAACCACGAAACAGAGACTGAACACGACCCGGAACGTTGCACGGCCCTGGTTGACAAATTAAAACGACGATTAACAGACTCCGAAGACCGTTGCCAGATGATGGAAGCTAGGGTGGCAGAACTTAGTTTGTAGGTTCCTGTTATGTTTCTAAGTGAGCTCACTTTAATTTTAATTTCAATTCTCCAGGGAAAACAATCGTCTTCGCATGTTGTCTCGCTCGCATCGTCTTTCCCTGATGCACTTTCAAATCTCGATTCCCAAAGCGATTCTACGAACACCGGTTAGTGGTCGAAGGCGGGCGCACTATTGCTATGAAATTCGGATATCACCTTCCATGAATGTTACCAATAGTAGCACGACCACGCCATCATCTTTCGACAACTACAACAGCCAAATGACCGGCCAGGTCACCATTCCTAGGACAACAGTCGCCAACGCCTCTGTAGGGAACGACGATAGTTGGTCCGTCTTTCGCCGGTACAGTGAGTTTTATCGCTTGCACAAACGGCTGCAAAAAGAATACTCGAACGTAAAAACACTTGACTTTCCACCAAAGAAGAAAATTGGCAACATGGTATGTGGACATAAAACCTCGGCTTGAAGATTTATTTAATCATGGTTCTCATTACAGAATGCCCAATTTGTCGAACAGCGACGCCAACGGTTACAGGTCTACCTTAACAGTTTGTTCATTACGGTCCTGCCGGAGGTTTCCGCTTGCAGTACCCGATCCCAACTGGAGCAAGTATTTCCCTTCCTGAAGGATGGCATTCACTAAACAATTTACCAAACGAAAAAATAGGATTTTAAACAAACGTGCGTATCGTCCCGAGATCACTATATAATCCCAAGGATTTCAAATCAACTACTCAATTATGAATATTTTGCTTGCTTTATATTACAACAAAAGCGATGTTTTTCGGATAACTATTTGAACGTTTTGTTTGAAACATTATATCCATTTAAGGCGAAATTAACTGACGAGCTTTAAGATAACAGTTCTTTTTTTTTCAAATTCATACTCCCGACCTAGCAAGGAAGGCTGTGTTCGTGTTCGTAGGCCTTTATGTATTAAATTTATAGAATCACGCAATCGATCGAATGTATTCTATTTGGGAGGTAGGTAAAGTTTATAATATGTATTAAATTTTTTTTTTCGTTATGTCCTTACCGTTAGCCGTTATTTTGTGTAATTTAAATATAACCATTTTATAAAGACGAAATTACAAATAAAACAATAGTTTCAAACATATTATGGATGACTTTTTTTCAGTATATATAATTTCTAATATCTATATTAATAAGTCTCTGATGAACAAGTTGACAATTATGAACAATCTCCAAAAATATGTTTTGTTAACTAATTTTAAGCTCTTTCAAAACCATGAAAGTTTCTGTTTGATCACAGCAAGAAAAAATCGTGTAATTTTAGATTGAAAACGATGCACGAAAACGGAACATCGATTTTGATCTAAAATTCTATCACGGTGTATTTTTCCAATGATGTAATTTTGGGAGCGTGTAAATTTAGATCGAAGTCGATGCACGAAATCCGACGAAGAAAGCTGTCGTGTAAAAATACACAGGGATGTAAATTAAAAGTCTTTTCATCGTTAATATTAAAAAATATTAGTAAAAAATTATGGTTTTCGGTGTTACGACTCTAATTATTGAAAAAAGTCATGGGTTTTAATTTTCGTGTGGTATGTATTTACAAAATAACACCTAACAAAAAACGGTCATCCACTACCACGAACAGGGCTAGGCTGGAAATGTTGTATATGATGATTCATTTATTATTAGTATTTTTACGATTCAGTGTTTTCAGCGTGCTCGGATTGCACCTGACTACTATGATAATTGCAGGAAACTTCACATCATTCCCCTGGTCGATGTAGGAAATAAAGTGAGGATAAATATCTCTGAAGAAATAAACGAAAAATGAAATCTAGAAAATTGGCAACACTTTGTATATAAAAGAGCAAGTTCCGTTCATGCTACTCGGAAACTTCTGGCATTTGAGAGCTTTCGTTAAATGAGAGACAACTGTGTAGAGTTTTGGAAGGAGAGAGTTTGACGGGAAACGAAATGAAAAGGCAAATCAGTTTAGTGAGTAATTTGGTGAGAGTCGGATCGTGTTGCGTCGCGTGCGTTTAAAAACATAAAGCATTGTGGAAGAAAATGGCTGAAAAGATCGGAGTTTAAATGGAGGTAGAAAGAAAGTGAAAAAAAGTTTAGGAAACGTGTAAAATAAGTCGGTCGGTCTCGACAATGGCGCGGTCGGTTCAACTACGCTGTCAGTTTTACTCTTGGATCGGTAGCTGTAAAGAAGGATTGTATTTTTATGGGTGAGTCAGAAGATTTTTTTTAAGGATGCGAAGCTTCAATTTGCAGTATGTGTTTGTCATTCTGGTTTTTTCGTTATTGGTAGACCACGATGGAATGGGATATAGATGAAAGTTTTACAGTTGGATTGTTGTTTGTTTTAGACGAGAGGTTTGGAGGAAATTATTGTGGCTGGTTTTATTTTAAAACGATAATTACCGAGCAATGGTGGACAGTGAAATTTGATCAGAGCATGCGAGGGTGAAATGGTTGTTCGAATTAGTTGGGTGCGGCTTTCCAGTTTGAATTCGGTGAGACTTTTTTTTTTCGACAATGGAGGGGCGCATGCTTGTGGGTTTGGTGGCCCTGAGACGATGCCTTAAACATGAGCGTTACAGTTCAATCCCTTGAGAGGGTCACTACCAGGAAGAGGGAGGTACAAACCCCTGAGAGGGGCAGTACCAAGAAAAGAGAGGTACAAACCCCTGAGAGGGGCAGTACCAAGAAGTGAAATGTACAAACCCCTGAGAGGGGCAGTACCAGGAAGAGGGAGGTACAAACCCCTGAGAGGGGCAGTACCAAGAAGAGAGAAGTACAAACCCCTGAGAGGGGCAGTACCAAGAAGTGAAATGTACAAACCCCTGAGAGGGACAGTACCCAAGACGTGAAATGTACAAACCCCTGAGAGGGGCAGTACCAAGAAGAGAGAGGTACAAACCCCTGAGAGGGGCAGTACCAAGAAGAGAGAAGTACAAACCCCTGAGAGGGGCAGTACCAAGAAGTGAAATGTACAAACCCCTGAGAGGGGCAGTACCAAGACGTGAAATGTACAAACCCCTGAGAGGAGCAGAACCAGGAAGAGGGAGGTACAAACCCCTGAGAGGGGCAGTACCAAGAAGAAAGAGGTACAAACCCCTGAGAGGGGCAGTACCAAGAAGAGGGAGGTATAAACCCCTGATAGGGGCGGTACCAGGGAGTGTAAAGTACAAACTCCTGAGAGGGGCAGTACCAGGAAGAGGGAGGTACAAACCCCTGAGAGGGGCAGTACCATGAAGTAAAAAATACAAACCCCTGAGAGGGGCAGTACCAAGAAGTGAAATGTACAAACCCCTGAGAGGGGCAGTGCCAAGAAGAGAAGGTACAAACCCCTGAGAGGAGTAGTACCAAGAAGAGGGAGGTACAAACCACTAGGAGGGGCGGTACCATGAAGTGAAAAGTTCAAACTTTTGAGAGGGGCAGTACCAGGAAGAGGAAGGCACAAACCTGCCCCCTGAGAAGGACAGTACCTTAAAGTATAAAGCACATACACAGTACAATACAAACCCCTTAGAATGGGAAAACCATAAAATGTCGAAGCAAATTTCTAAAAGGGGGAGTACCATGACCGAACCGCTCTTTGAAAAATTT
This sequence comes from Uranotaenia lowii, assembly GCF_029784155.1. Lineage (NCBI taxonomy): Eukaryota > Metazoa > Arthropoda > Insecta > Diptera > Culicidae > Uranotaenia > Uranotaenia lowii. The sequence goes on from NC_073691.1 coordinate 7,859,244, forward strand.
GAATGTAAAGTGGATTATGCGAAAAGGAGTATGATGAAAAAATTAAAAAAAAAAGGAATTAAAAGAAAGGAAGAAAAAAAAATGCAAGTTAAAAAGAGTAACAAAAAAATGTTGCAAAATGGACTACGGAATACGTAGATTTGAAATGAGAGTGTATTAAATAGAGAAAAAACATTGATTTACTCAAAGAAAGAAAGTGAAATGGAGAAAAAATAGCATATGTGAATTGTAAATACGACAATGTTAAATTGAATATTAAAAATGAAGAAACTATAAAAGAAGTTGGATATCAAAACTAGAAAAAAAATCAATAGAAATCAGTGGATAAAGAAACAGAGGTATCTATTGATAACACGAGACGGATTGAGATTAAAAAAAGGAAAATATTGATCGGTAAAGAGAGAAACCGATATATTTATCACGAAAAACAAGAATACACAAAATGAAAATGTAGATTGAAAGTTATCAAAGTTTGATAATTAAATTGAAAAGCGATAAAATGGTGTGCAGAAAAAAACAAAAAGAGAGAATAAAGAAAAAAAACAAAAAATGTCAAAAAACAAAGAAAAAAAATTGAATAATAATTTAAAAAAGGAAATATCACGAAAATGAAAAAAACAAGCATTAAAATGAAAAAGGAAAAAAAATGCTGTAAAATGGAGAACGAAAGTAAAAATAAGAAAAGAGAGAACGAAGAAAAAGGAAAAGAAAGATAAGAAATAAGTATGAATAGTACAATAAAAGAAAAATGGCGAAAGTAAAGCTGAGAAATACAAAATTGAATTTGGTTGAAGTATGGAAAATAAAGTTAAAAATAATTAAAAAAGGTACAAACCCCTGAGAGGGGCAGTACCAAGAAGAGGGAGGTACAAACCCCTGAGAGGGGCAGTACCATAAAGTAAAAGATACAAACCCCTGAGAGGGGCAGTACCAAGAAGTGAAATGTACAATCCCCTGAGAGGGGCAGTACCAAGAAGAAAGAGGTACAAACCCCTGAGAGAGGCAGTACTAAGAAGAGAGAGGTACAAACCTCTGATAGGGGCGGTACCATGAAGTGTAAAGTACAAACCCCTGAGAAGGGCAGTACCAGGAAGAGGGAGGTACAAACCCCTGAGATGGGCAGTACCATAAAGTAAAAGATACAAACCCCTGAGAGGGGCTGTACCAGGAAGAGGGAGGTATAAACACCTGAGAGGGGCGGTACCCTGAAGTAAAAAGAATAAACCTCTTAGAGAGCAGTATCAAGAAGAGGGAGGTATAAAATCTCTTAGAGGAGCAGTACCAAGAAGAGAGAGATAACAAACCCCTGAGAGGGACAGTACCAAGAAGAGAGAGGTACAAACTCCGGAGAAGGGCGTTAAGTTAAAAGAACAAACCCCATAGAGGGGCAGTGCCATTAAGAGGGAGGTACAAATCCTGAGAGGGGCAGATTAAATTAAAAAAAAAAGAAATTAAAAGAAAGGAATCAAAAGAGGAAGAAAAAAAAATTCATGTTAAAAAGAGTAACAAACAGATGTTGCAAAATGGACTACGGAATTCGTAGATTTGAAATTAGAGTGTGTTAAATAGTGAGAAAACATTGATTAACTCATAGAAAGAAAGTGAAATGGAGAAAAAATAGCATATGTGAATTGTAAATACGACAATGTTAAATTGAATATTAAAAATGAAGAAACTATGCAGGGAGTTGGATATCAAAATTAGAAAAAAAAATTCAATGAAAACCAGTGGATAAAGAAACAGAGGTATCTATTGATAACACGAGACGGATTGAGATTAAAAAAAGGAAAATATTGATCGGTAAAGAGAGAAACCGATATATTTATCACGAAAAACAAGAATACACTAATTGAAAATGTAGACTGAAAGTTATCAAAGTTTGATAATTAAATGGAAAAGCGAGAATAAAGAAAAAAACAAAATATATCAAATGAAGAGTAAGAAAATTGAGAATGGAAAAAGGTTTATAAGAAAAAAAGGGTATGATGAAAAAAAAACAAAAAAAAAATTGAATAATAATTTAAAAAAAAGGAAATATCACGAAAATGACAAAAGAAGCATTAAAATGAAAAAAGGAAAAAAAAATGCTGTAAAATGGAGAACGCAAGTGAAAATAAAAAAAAGAGAGAACGAAAAAAAAAGGACAACAAAGATAATAAATAAGTATGAAAAGGAATTATAGTACAAAAAAAAAAGAAAAAAAGGCGAAAGTAAAGCTGAGAAATATAAAATTGAATTTGGTTGAAGTATGGAAAATAAAGTTAAAAAAAAAATTTAAAAAAAACGATAACGGGGAATGGAAATTACGAATGAAAAATAAACAAATGAAAAAGGTAATATTGAGAAGAGGAGATTTATCGAGAGTGAAAAAAAGAAAATATTGAATGGTTAACTGAGAAAGAAAAAAAGATAGTGTAAATAGGGAGAATTCGCAGATATTAGATGCAGATAGAGACCATTCAAAGAGGATGATGTAATTGGAACATGTAAATGAAAATAGTTGATGTAAAATAGAATACAGAAAAAATGAACAAGTAGAAGCAAAGAGTGAAAAACAAATTAAAAAGGGAAAAGTAAAAGAGTTTAACTCACAAAATACAAAAAAAAAGAAAATGAACAACAGGAAGAATAGAACAGAACTGAAACTATAAAGCATTATGAATTTTAAAACTAAAGTGGAAATAAGAAATCGTTAGAATAGGAATTGGAAGTAAAAAAAAAATGGTTCAAAAAAAGTATGGAAATCCGAAAAATAAGCAATATGGAACGGAAATCGTTGAGAAAATTTGAAAAATGAATCATAAATATTTAAGAAAATTTAAAAACTACAGGGAATCGAAAATCAAAACTGTATTGGAGAATGCAGAACAGTGCACATAAAATGAAAGTAAACAAAAGACAATAAAAATTTAAGAAAAAAAATTGTAATGTCAAACTGGGGATTGCAAAATTTAGAATGGCAAAGGAATGTTGTGAAAAGAGACTTGATGAAACGACATATAAAAGATACAATAAGAAAATAGAAATAGATTTGAATAAACAAAAATTAAGGTGAAAGGAGTAAGGAAAAATTGATTCTTTAATATTAATACCAGATAATTAGAAAATATAATTAAAAAAAAGAGAGGGAAATAAAAAGTTTGTAAGAAAGTAGAATGAAGGGTAAAAAAAAGGGAAAAGATTAAACATAAAAAAATGGAGTTCATAAATATAAAATTAAGTAGAAACAATACTAAGAAAACGATATAAGAGGTTTAAAAACAGGAATAAGAATATGCCACAAAAAAATGAAATTACTTTAAAAAAAACGAGATCTCTTGAGAGTGGAAAATGAAAATTATTGACCGTTAAACGAAGACAGAAAAATGGAGAGCGAATGTTTACAAAGGAGAATTCATAAATGAAACGGAGATAAAGGTTTCTAAAAAAGCTAATCTAATTTAATAAGTAAAATGATAATAGTTAATGTAAAATAGGTTATAGAAAAAGAATTTTACGAAAAAGGAAAATGAAAGGATGGAATACAAGATATGACGAAGGCATACAAAAAAGTAACATAAGGCAGAAAAAAACACTTAATAAAAAAAAAGGAACAGCGAAAATAGCATAATAGAAAGAGAAAGAGAATGGAACATAAAATAAGGAATTTCGGAAAAGAGTCAAAAGTGGATATTATAAAGAATTATTATTTATTTACATAGTATTCCGTCTCACGACATAACTTGACGAACATAATTCCTAAAATTCACTCGGTCCATGGCAACCGTTCTCCAATTTCTCGGGCACCCCACGTTCGCCAGATCACGCTCCACTTGGTCTAACCACCTCGCTCGTTGCGCCCCCGCTCGTCTTGTTCCTACCGGATTCGTAGCGAACACCTGTTTTGCAGGACAGTCGTCCGGCATTCTCGCAACATGTCCCGCCCAGCGTATCCGGCCGGCTTTCACCACCTTCTGGATACTGGGTTCGCCGTAGAGTCGCGCGAGCTCGTGGTTCATCCTTCGCCTCCACACTCCGTTCTCCTGTACGCCGCCAAAGATGGTTCTTAACACTCGTCGCTCGAATACCCCGAGTGTACGCAGGTCCTCCTCGAGCAATATCCATGTCTCGTGCCCGTAGAGAACAACCGGTCTAATAAGCGTCATATACAGGTTACACTTCGTGCGAGGGCAAAGTCTTCTCGACCGCAGTTGCTTGTGGAGTCCATAGTAGGCACGACTTCCGCTGATAATTCGCCTCCGGATCTCACGGCTGGTGTCATTGTCTGCGGTCACCAGTGAGCCGAGATAGACAAAGTCTTCGACTATCTCCAGCTCGTCGCCGTCGATCGTGACCTTGTATTATAAAGAAAGATACTTTGATAAAGATTACAAAAATAATGGAAAATCGAAAAGAGTGAATAATAGTTAGAGAAAAATTATGAATGAAAAATAAAAAGGGAACACGGGGAACAAAGCATTGAAAAATTGAGAAGATGAAAACCAGAAAATAGTATATAAATAAAAAAAAAAGAAGAAAAAATTGTATTTGAAAAATTAATACAGGGAATTGAAAATCAGAAATGATAAATTTTTAAGGAAATTGGACGGAAATGGTTTGAGAGTGAAAAATGTAAGATATACATATCGGAAAAGAGAGAAACAAAAATGGATCACGGATAAAAAGAGAATGAACAGATGGAAAGTGAAATTATTTGAATTTAAGAATGCAAAATAGTGTACAGAAAAGAAAATGAACAGTATTAACATTTTAATTGAGAATAGCAAACTGATGATTGAGAATGGTAAATCGATAATTAGAACATGTAGTATTACGGAAAAATAACAAGCGAAAAACTTACTAAAATGAGGATTAGTGTTCGTACAATATGGATTCTGTGAAATGAAGAACGAAAAATGGAGATGGATCTAAAGTATGGAAAGCAGAGCACGAAAAATAAGAAGTGAGTTGAAAATCATGATGGGGAACAAAGAAAATATAAGAAAAAAATACCGGGAGTTGAAAATCAAAAATGAATAATAAACAATAGAAAACGATATAAAACAAAAAATGGAAGTATTAAATGTAGGAGATTCATTGGGAGTGGAAAATGAAAAATATAGATCGTTAAATGAAGAAAAAAAAAACGAAAAAATGGAAAATGGACTCAAGAAAAATAGAGATTAATGTTAAACGAAAAATATGAGTGAAAAAAAAACGAGTTATTAATAAAAAAAGGAAATATGGTCAAAGACATACAGTGAAAGGGATTAAAAAAGGCAGAATAGGAACCTTAGTTCAGAAAAAAAAAATTAAATGGCAAACAAAAGATAGAAAATTGGGGATAGGAAATGGATGAAAAAAAGTAGAAGTATGATCAAAAAAAGAATAAGTAATTATTGTAAAAAAGTATAGTAATAATAAATAAAAGAACATGGAGATTTGAAAAGAGAGTATGAAAATAAGAGAAAGAAATATTAGATTGAGTGAGAAAATGCAGGACAAAAAAAAAAGGAGAAAGCAAAGATGAAGAAAATATTGGAAGGAATTGAAAGTAAAGAAAGGATAATGAAGTAAAAATTGAAAAAAATAAAAATTCTAAGCGATACCGTGATTTGAAAATTAATTTATTAAGAAGGATTAACACAACTTGTAGAAATCAAAACAGGAGTTTTTAGAGTGAAACATGCAAAATATAGAGCAGTAAATAGAGAAAGAAAATAAAATCACGGTAAAGGGTAAAAGGGACTAGAATGGAGATGCAGGGAGGCAGATGCATAAAGATGTATTTTTTTTTTAAATGATGAGGTATTCAATTGGGAAACGGAAATCAAAATAAGAAAATAATGTATACTGGAGTAATGATCTTAACAGTGGGCTTTCCCTTAGAAAGCAAACTTTAGAAATAAGATCGAGGGACAATATACAGTGAATAATACACAATGGAAAAAAAGTCGGATAGTTCAAACGAGTTTGACGTGTTAACTAAATACATATTGCAATCCTCCGAGATTTGAAATTAAATCATATTTCTTACCAAACTTTTTCAAATTGTTCAGGAGTATAGAGGCGGAGGCGAATGTAGGAAATAAAGTGAGGATAAATATCTCTGAAGAAATAAACGAAAAATGAAATCTAGAAAATTGGCAACACTTTGTATATAAAAGAGCAAGTTCCGTTCATGCTACTCGGAAACTTCTGGCATTTGAGAGCTTTCGTTAAATGAGAGACAACTGTGTAGAGTTTTGGAAGGAGAGAGTTTGACGGGAAACGAAATGAAAAGGCAAATCAGTTTAGTGAGTAATTTGGTGAGAGTCGGATCGTGTTGCGTCGCGTGCGTTTAAAAACATAAAGCATTGTGGAAGAAAATGGCTGAAAAGATCGGAGTTTAAATGGAGGTAGAAAGAAAGTGAAAAAAAGTTTAGGAAACGTGTAAAATAAGTCGGTCGGTCTCGACAGTCGATTCTCAATAATTGGCCGTTTCTATAAATAAAAATGAATTTTAGTAATTTCATATTAAAATTCTTTTATTCCATTTCATATACCTACCACTTTACAATACACCTATCCGACAGAATTTTGCCTGGGCGAATAACAACCGAGACTTCCGAGCAACAGTTTTTGGCTAGTCGTGCAAGAACCACCATCTCGAGTCAAAATAATAAACACTTATGCCGCGAAAAAACATTGCATCTGCTATGTTTCACACAGTTATTGATGTAATTTTAGATCAAACTTGTAATATCTCATTCAACAAATATAAATTTACACTATTTGTGATATAAATTTCATTGATCGTTTGAACTTTGCATTCCGGAATGTAATATTAAACCAAAACAGTTTATTTCTATTCATTTTTTGAAAAAAGACTAAAATTACACCAAAAAGAGTTGAAAATTACATCTGTTTTTGATTACACTAGCGAAAAAATAGATCACTCGTGTTTTAGATTCCGTATACTTTTAGAATTTTTTTGCTGTGTGGTTATGATTAAATTATTTTTTTTTTTTTTTTTTTTTTTATACATGAGCAGGGAAAAGCCCGCGGGAGTGGAACTTTTTTCATGTTCCTTCTCCAGTGGGCGCAAAACCTCCTCATCACTATTTATTTTCTTTTTTTTTCAACTTTTTCAATTTTTTACAATAATTTGTGTACAATAATTTCGTTTCACTTGAACACTTGAATTTTTCAAATCACTTGTTATGGCTGGAATTTTATTCGGTGGTGGCGGTTGTTGGAGGCGGTGGTCGTTGGCGGTGGTGGCGGCGGTTGGAGGCGGTGGTTGGGGGCGGCGGTATTTGGCGGAAATGAGATAAATAAGAGACAAGACATCTATTAAACCGATGAGGTGGGAATGTTTGCGGCTATAATGCCACTTTCGGATGAAGGGAGGTAAAAATTGATTTTGCTTCCAGCGAGATGAATGAATCTCTGTTAAGGAAGCTCTTGACGTCTATAGCTCACAGTTTTAAACTATTGGATGTTCTAACATCAGGATTTAATGAAAGTAGGAATCGATTTTATGTCTGATGTACATTTTCAGCATCTTTTTAAATTTTTGCGGATTTCTTTCTCCTCTGTTTTTTTCCGTTTTATGTGAGGTACACCTGTTATAAATTGCCACGGTGGTTGATTTCAGGAGGTCTTTCGGATAGAAATTTCTGATCATAATATAACCAATAGGGCCGGCCCTGGGTGTCATAGATGGATGAATAATCAAATAAAAACACATCAATGTTAAAATTCAAAGGCTATCGCGGAAGTTCAATTAGGAGCAAGGGGCTGAAGAAAACAAAAATTCCCGTACCAAGTTTTCAGTCAAGAAACCCGCAGGAAGAAGAAAAATGAAACGAGTGAAACACGTATAGGGGCAACATGGCGTCCTCATTGCAAAAATTTTAACCAGAGGCAATTTTTAATAATCCTTAAAATGATATGTGCGGCTCAAGAATGTCAATCAAAGGGATCTTTGGTAACATTAATAAATTATGGTTAAGCACAAAATGCAGAGTTTTCAGCATAATCCTTGTAAAAATTCATTCTAAATCTGCAGTATGACAACAACAGATGCGTTTTGAAACAAAAATGTTACCCTATTTCGAGTCTGTTATGGGGTGAAGTGTTTAATTTCGGGAACCACACTGACGTTCTGGTACCAAAAATTTGGTACGGTGCGTTTGTATGCGATTTGACAGCTGTTTCAGTCCTCTGAAGGGGCTGAAGAAAACAAAAATTCCCGTACCAAGTTTTCAGTCAAGAAACCCGCAGGAAGAAGAAAAATGAAACGAGTGAAACACGTATAGGGGCAACATGGCGTCCTCATTGCAAAAATTTTAACCAGAGGCAATTTTTAATAATCCTTAAAATGATATGTGCGGCTCAAGAATGTCAATCAAAGGGATCTTTGGTAACATTAATAAATTATGGTTAAGCACAAAATGCAGAGTTTTCAGCATAATCCTTGTAAAAATTCATTCTAAATCTGCAGTATGACAACAACAGATGCGTTTTGAAACAAAAATGTTACCCTATTTCGAGTCTGTTATGGGGTGAAGTGTTTAATTTCGGGAACCACACTGACGTTCTGGTACCAAAAATTTGGTACGGTGCGTTTGTATGCGATTTGACAGCTGTTTCAGTCCTCTGATTAGGAGTGTAGCCAATTTGACAGCCATCATCAAAACATGTTCGAATTTTATTGAGCGATTTTCTCGCACACTGCTCTCTTCTCCGGATTCTATGTTCACTCTCTTTTCAATCGAATATTTCGGTATCAAATTTTGAATACGGCGAATGCGCCAAGACCTTTGTTTTGAGAAAAACGCATTCCAAGTTTCAGAAAATAAAATCAATTTCCTATTTAGCTGCGTACAATCATTTTCCTAAAGAAGTCGCTAAAATGCTTTCAAATTGGTTAAATTTCAACACCCGATCGATAAATATAGCTTTTCCGTACTAATTACCACAAAAAATTAATAAATATAACTGTGGGCCCTTTTACCACAGACTGGTGCTCTCATTTTGTTCATTCGCCAAATTGGAGTGCCCTTTTGAATTGCAGAATGACTATTCGCCTTTTGGATCACTCATTAAAGAAGCAATATTCAAGCAAATTTCGGCTTGAAAACGGGTCCAAATGATCACGTTAACACATTAGCACATTCAACGATCTTATAAATACTGATTTGTGCATCTCCTCGTCCTGGAAATTTTTTTTTCGAAAACTTCAATGCCCTTTTTCCATCTCGAAATAACTATTGGCCCTTTTGTTCGCGACGAAATTTTGAGGAGAAATGGGCGAATGAACTGTGGGATTACACACTCATAAAAAAAGCTATTCGCCTTTTTTAAAAAAATTAAATTTAACTTCACTAAAATAAGAAAAATTGAAAGGAGATCATATTTTCGGATGTAAAATGAATAGTTTAACGCATTTATGTGATTATCTGGATTTGTTTACAGTTGGCGCATTCGCCGTATTCAAAATTCGATACCGATTTCTCATTCAACCGCAGCGAGCGCATACAGATTTTCACGACCACGTTTTGGAGAGGACGTATGCAATACAAGCAAATTTTTTTTTAATAGAAATTTCATTTGCAAACCTTAATGTCTTTATGGAACAAAAGAAAAGGTTTACAATCACTGTTTTACTAGTATACCCTGATTCACTAGACTTTATGGTGCTTTACGATGTTATTGCATTTTCATATTAAAAAGTTACTGTTCCTGCCTTTACAGTTGATAAGTTGTATAAGTTACGACTTTCTCGGAATGGACTCTAATCTCAATGCTGAGATCGATGTGCGCGGTTGGAGAGCAATGAATTTTCCGACATCTCACCACCGTCACCAGTCGAGTGTGAATCATCGGATCAAACGGACGGGACTCTCGATGCTGCAGCTGTTCGGTTGATCCCGTTTTGTTTTTATTATACGGTTCTTGTGGAGATTGCCCCACACAACACAAGTGTACCTCGTGGGGTGTTTGTGGGTGTGTTTTCAAAGGGGGTTGCAGGCAGAAGAGTGTAAAGACGGGATTCAGAGAGAGTATGAGCAAGGTGAGCGACCGAACGACGGATATGGAAACTCTCTCTTCGATCGGGCATGTCGAAATTGTGTGAGCGTGACTGGCAATGATGACGATGATGATGATCTGATCACCAGAGCCAGCAAAGAAGCCATTTTTCTTCGTGTGTCTGCTGCAGAAAAGTGCGGAGTTGAAAAAGTGTCCAAATTGCGATTAATAGTATTGAAAAATTGTGCAAAATATCGGAAAACGTTAGTTTTCCCGCTGAAGATCGTAATGCCGGCGTGGAAATAGTGAAAAGACATGTAATGATGCTGTAGTGTGCGATAAGACTTCACAGCAGACAAGTTTTTCTCACCCTTCTTTTTTGCACAATAAGAGTATTATTTCCTTTAGTTTCACGTTGATTTTGACGGTGTAAGCGTAAGTGAAGTCCAGATATCGTGTTTTAAGGAATCTGCAAAACAGAACTTTCCCTTGAATCCCAAAAAAGAGGCCAACCGAATGAGGTAATTGATCTGTAGGAAAAAAAACCCAAGAAGATAGAGGTGTGGAGTATAGACCTCCCAAAAAAAAGGCAAAGAAAGGAAAATCGGTCTCATACCGGAGGAAGAGAAGGAAAAATTAGATCGATATTTTCCATCATCAGCCCCCAGCAGCAGCAGTAGCACCGTTAGCAGCTCGCTCGGTTTCCGTTTGTCGTTGTGCCGTGTGTTGTTGCGCTGTGTGTGGTTAAATGATGGTGAACTGCACTCTATTTTTTGTTGGCAAGTTTCGACGTTTTTTGGTGGATTTTCCAAGTTTCGACCGGAAAAGGCCTACGCCGATGAAGATAAGAAAAGTGCGGAACGGTGGATGTACGATGCACAAAACGTTGCAATGTTTAAAAAAAATTGCACTGGATGAAGGATTCCATTGTAATTTTGTAATTTATTGCTTATCAAATTCTACGCAGTAGTTAAAATTAACTTTAAAGTCAGGTTAAGGAAAACACTTCTTGAAAATATCCTACTTATGAAGTGTTTATAAATTATGAATGTGGAATTAAAAATTTTAGGTACTTACCTATTTGTGGTGGGTCATGAGATCGACGGACATTTTAATCGGTGTCAATGTTGCTTTTAAATTTATTGAATGATTTAAGATGCAAACAAACATTATCCTACTTCCTATTCCTCGATTAATATGGACTATGAATTGATAAGTAGGTATTTTGTCAGCTTGAGGTTTTCATGTCTCGTAGAACAATTCCAACTAAAGCATTAATTATTAATTAAATTATTTTTATTACAGAAGTAAGTTACTAATTTTTTTAATGTGAACGAAATACATAAAATCTTTACAACACAAAGTGGAAATTCATTAGCTAGATATGAGAAGAATTCATTTAAAAAGTTTTCGATATGTCTGCAAAGCATGTTTAGAATCAAACTTAAAGTTCAGGAATAGGTATATGAGTTTTTCATTACATTAAGAAATTGGTGAGCGTTCTGGGTTCTTTGAATAGTGTATCGCAGTTCCTCAATTCGGGCTCTGTAGACTTAATAAAATAAATTCAAGATATTCCTATCCATAGACCACATTTATCTGGACACCTAAAATCACGCACATACAGCACCATCGATACCGAAGCATAAAAGCAAGCAAAGAAAAAAGAAAAGTAAAATAGCAAACATTGTTAAAGCCACGAGTGTAGAGACCCATACCCGCAGTGCCTCCTAACTCAGCTAAGTAGTGCTATTTGTGAGCTTGCTCGAGAAAGAGAGAGTGCCTGTGGCCTGACACGGACTAACCCATCCGTGACGCCGCCGTCGCAATCGCCAGTCTTGCGTGTTTTCCACACGGCGAGCTTTCCCTTCCGGCGAGCAGACCCCGGACAGGGGAACCGAAAGCAAAATGACCGAACGGGAGATTCCGGCTGAGGATAGCATCAAAGTGGTGTGCCGTTTCCGGCCCCTGAATGATAGCGAGGAACGGGCCGGATCGAAGTTCGTCGTCAAGTTTCCCTCAGGCCAGGAGGAGAACTGTCTATCGATCGGGGTAAGTGTTGTTATTTTTGTTAGTAGGAGACGCAAACATTTCTGCAGCTTTCAGCATTAGGTTACATAACGTGCTTTCGTGGGTACATGACCGAATGGCGTTTTTTTATGACGGTTATTTGATTATTCTGGCGTTTACAATCAACATGCCTTAGCTCTCACAAATCGAGCCCCAGACTACGCGAGTGAGTTTCGTTTCTGTGAGCTTAGCCAAGCCGAATATCGTCGCTCGACTGTTAGTTGTTGTTGGTTCCGTTGGGCTTGCCTATTGTGGGTGGGTGGTGATTCATTCAGTATTCTGCTGCAAGTTTGAACACTTCTGCCTGCCTACAATAACGAAGCACCACACCACGCTTTTTGCCAACGCAAACAAAACGGGCACGGTTCCAATTTACTGTCGAGGAGAGTTGGAACAAATTGCTAAGTTCTTTTCTCTTTCGTTACTACCTACCAGTGTCAGTTTTACCGGAGCATACGGAGCTGGGCAGTATTGATTTTTCACTTGTGTTTTGATTTTTTGTTGTTTGAAAACATTGTTCCTTTAAGATTTCTTTCATTTATTGACGTTTGATAATAAGGAAATGGTCTTTTATTACATTGCCAGTTTATTGCAAAGATTCGTAACTTTATTTATGATTGTGTTTTATCTAAAATTTTATTTACTAGTTTATCGTATCCACTTGTCCCATTTTGCCCTCATCGCTCGTGAAGTTTAGAAGAAATCAAACTTGAAATTTCATTAACATTGAAAGGAAAAGTCATAGAATGATGGAATATTCTTCAAAACATGTGGTTTAGGAGACTTAACAACTTCACACACATAAATTTCACATTCTTATTTATTTGAACCTAACAATAGTTAAGTACAAAAAACTATTATACTGTATAGAAATAGACTTTTAATGGTTTTAGCAATGTTTCATAGTTTACCGTATTGTAGTGATCACAACCTTTTAATTTGAATGGTAGACGTATTCCTCATAATTTATCGACATGCAGTCAATCTCAAAAGTTGGTCGTACACAAAAATTGTTTTCTTTATTTTTGGAAAGTAAGGCTTTTAACATCGATAAAATAAATCAAACTTTACCTTATAGAAAAATTCCACTTCCAAGATATATTTTCCGTCTGGATTCAGTGTTGGCTTCCTGAAGCGGGGGTCTCAGAGCTACTTCAGGTTGTCGTCTTTCTAGCCAGCTGGCTTAAGCCTTCTGGTGGAGTTTGTCGAAACCGTCGGATGGGGGTTGCTCTAAGTAGACGAAGAATATAGACGAATTTCTTTTTGATGCCAAGTTAAAATACAAAAAAAACATGTTGGCTTAAAATTTTCATAAATAATAAAAAAAATACCATAAACGATGCGAAACTGATTGGACAATGAAAGTTTTTTTCAGATAATAACTTAAAAAAATCAGTTAAATGAGAAGAAAAAAATGCTAGAACCAGTGTTCCGAAAATCATTCAATTCTCATGAGAGACACTGAAACGTTTTCAACAGCGAAAGCAAAACCTAAATTGTCGGTTGGTTTATCTCCCAGCGAGGCAAAGATTGTGTTCGACAGCGCTGCTCCGAGAATCAAAGAAATAAAATTTGAAAGAGAGACGTTTCTTCTCCAGTTGGAATTCTCAACTGAGTGAGGAGCTACCTGATTTTCAGTTTCTTCTTTCAGTCAATAACTTTTCTTGCTCAATCACTCACTCACTCACTCGTTTACTGATCGATGATCGAATGCTGTCTGCCTGATACATCTTGCTTTGTTGTTGCTGTTGTTGGGGAGGACCAAATAGCCATTCAAACACGCAGGCAGTATGTATGAACATATGTATCTGCCGCTTTGCCAGAAAGTACGCAGGCAGTATGAACCGATGCAAGGCCGCATTGATTGAGTTTGAGTGAGTGAGTGAGTGGATTTTCGAATTGGATCTTGTATCAGTAAGTGTTTCAATCACTTCTGATACACCAGGTAGTGAGCTTGAGGGATCGACTTAGACGCGAATCCGCTCTCGCTTTTGAATCTTGTTTACATTGACTTCGCATTGTCGCTATGCCGATTTTCTAGAGGCAGCAGCAATCGGCTTTGAATGTTTCCAACTAGAAACCTATCATGAGCGTTTCTTCCGAGTGATTTTCGGAACACTGGCTAGAACCAATAAATAATGTTCGTTGTTGTACTAGACTGAGTCGATTTGGGGTCATCTTTTATTTTCTCAGCTTCTGGGGTCTTGAAAGTAAATTTGAACTGTTTTGTATTTGTATGGAAAAATTGAATAGGGGAGAGTAGGGTAACGTGGGCCATGGGTAAACGTGGGCCACTCCGATATGTGTTGAGATAAAAATCTCAAACCAACTGTCATAGTTGTAGCTTTGCGTGAGCATATATTTCTGTATGTTGTTGACTTAAATACGCATCATAAGCGTCTTTTATTTATTAAGCTAAAAAAAGTTCAGAAAAATTTACTTACATAATTAAAAAAACACCTGCTAATTGCATCGATGGAGAACCTAAAGAACATAACTAAAATATGCCCATACGCTTATGATCTTAGTTTTGTCATGATCTTTCACGTGGAAAAGGAATTTTTGATGAAACATCAATAAGTCACACAAACGCAACCAATTTGCAAATCATAGCTTGTGGGGAATCGTGTGCCACACATCTTGAACCATCTATATTTTTATGTTTTTTTGTGTTTTTCCTATCTGTAAAGTTTTCTTATGCCAAAAGAGTTATGAAAAATATTTTGTCCATCCTATGTAAGAAATTTTGCCAAAACGTTCGCGAGCCAGGTTTTGGAATCTATTCGATCATACACAGCTCTATTTTTTGTTTCATCATCTGAAATTGCTTTAAAATAATGAAATGAATCATGCAATCACAGTTTTGGGTCAACTAATAAACTTTGCATGTTATTTGGTCAATTTGGATTTACTGGCCCACGATTCCCCACCATTTTTCAAAATCCAAAAAATATTGCTTTTTTTTAAACAGTCAAAATTTGGAGAAAATAACTTATTAAAAATTTAAAAAAATACCTTATGATACCTTAAAAATGTAGAAAACCATGCCATTTTTATTTTCATTTTATCTTTTATAATAAAGAAGTTTTGGAACAACGAAAAAAAGTGGCCCATGATTCCCCACTCTCCCATACTTAAATATTTTGTTCTAAAAATCAAAATCATTTTTCTTTCTTCTATGGAACCGAGCCAGCTAATGATTTTTGTGCCAATTTATAAATTCCTTAAAAAAAATTCCGCTAAACAACTTTGTCGAAACCCGCTAAGCAATGCTACGCTAGGCATCAGCAGCAGATTGTTAATTTAAGATCAATAATTTCTAGAAGATTTTTTTATCTTTTTTGTAACAGAGAAAAGTTGAACGTCCGCACTTGCACCGAGTTAGCACTTGTCCCGGTGTACTCCAACACAAAAACACGGAAGTCTAGCTTCAAAACTTTCCTTAACTATTATGTTTAAAACACAAAGCTACATGGTTAATAACAAGAAAATAAAATTTGAAATGTTACGACAGCACATCTGATAAAATGCAAATGCAACACCGTCCACCCGGCATCAGTTTTTTTTTTATTAATTCTTCGGTCATAACCAAATAAAGCCAAAAAATCGAATCCATTTATCACATTAGATAAATAAAAAAAATTAAGCCTGAAAAAGTGAAAATAAACCTTCATAAAAGCTTCAATTTTTCTGGACTTTTGAAGTTCAACTGAATTAGAAACAAAAGCAACCTAAGTTTTTGTTTTGGGCTTCTGTGCAAATAATCGTTTAAAGTCGAAGTATAACATCAGAGATATCCAAACCTTGTATGACTTTTTTTTTAAATTGAGTTTGTTAATTCATAAAATTCTTTAATGCCTTATGTTGAAATTGTATTACCCCCAAAAGCATTGCATAGATAAGATTTGTTATGCATATTTTGAAGTTGCAGCTTGTTGTCTATTAAGTAATTATCGTAATTTTGACTGTACAAAATAAATTTTTTTCATCAACCAATGCTCCAAATACAAATCTATAGAGTTTGTTTTTATTAGGTCGTATGAGCCACTTGACGTATTTCGAGAAAATCGCTGTTGAAGTTTACACATTTTTAATTCTTATATTAAAAATATCGCTCCGAATTTTCTGAAAATTTCTTATGCGATGCAAAACAAGATGAGAAATACGCTCGCGTAATACAAGCAAAGATTTAGTAGTTTCAGTAAACATGCACATTCGAGTGCTCCAAATGGCCCGACATTTTAAAAAGTTATGCGCTGCAGGCTTAAATTGATCCTATATAGGCCTAGTACAAAGTCTCATGCCAAATTTGGGCCAGATCGGATAACGGGAAAGGGTCGCTCAACGAGCCTAAAGTTTGTATGGGATTTTGGGACATTTTGTTCGGGAGAAACACAAAAATCCAGTTTTTCATAAATAACTCCCCTCCGGCCGATTACTTTTGAAAACGTTTTTTTCTTAAAGCCTAAACTATGCCAAATATTTCATCCGAAGACTCCGCATCTATTCAAGTTAAGACACAACAGTTATTGAGCCACGTCGAAAATTGTTAAGTCATTTGTTGAACTCACCTGGCAACAGCAACGAAGAACTTTAGCTTAAAACGCTCTCACACACCATTTCTGTACAAATTTCTTAAGGCTGATGTCAAGCTGAGGCGACAAGCAGCGCAACACATTCACACGACATACCTGCTCTCACACTAAGATTGCATTTTTCCGCTCGGGACCATGATCCTCCGAATCACAGGAAAAATGCTTCATATACACGAAATTCGGAAGGAAACCCGAAATTTCGTGACGTTCCTAATTTCCTGAAATTCGGAATGAAAGGTTAACGGAGTCACAGGTACTCGAACAATCGTCCTGTACTCAGAACAGTTTTCATCTGTATCACGCAAAGTTCATCTGGTTTGGCGCGTTCCTTACCAATGTGTGAGTAAACAACTGTTGTTTATCTCTTTCTATCGTGTGACAACTGCAATGAAGATTTTGTTTGAGGTTAGTTTCCAAATTTAAGAGAGTGTCAAGTGCTCGGAAAAGGACGTCGTAGCAACCTGGAAGTGTTACTTATTGCTTCGAAAAACCAGCGGAAAACGATACAAAATACCTACTATGAAATTTAATTCCAGAACCAGAAGACAAATCAAAGCAAACGGCAGTAAAAACTACAGCAACTTCGAAATGGGCGGAGCTCTGCTTCTAGAAATCCAAAGAAATTCTCACAATGTGGTGCTGTAAGTATATAATTGAAATATTCTTACTACAGTAAATATTTAATTTAGTATTTTGCAATTTTTCGGTTTTTTAGGTTTCAGTTCGATTCAACCACTGGCTCGGAAAGAACAACCTTCAAGGGTTTCCAGAAACGGAAAATGACCGAAGAAAAAATCGTAGCCAAAAGAGGAACTTGCGCTACAAGTGAAGTGACCTTATGTTTCTTTAAAGCGTGGTAACATTTAAATTTGCAATATTCGATGAAACCATTAACTTTTCTTTTTTCGACAGCACTTAAAGATGCTCCTTTGTGCCTGCGGATGCCTTCAAGTAACCGGGTTCACATTTAAGCTACCGAAAATGACGATTTTCTTCACGAGTAAGAAGCGGATGAGGATGCCGATCAGATATCTCTCGTAAGTCACTCGAAGAATATAGATGAATTGTTATTTTAATATATTATTTTTAATTCAGGTTAAAAAATCGATGTTCGTCAGACGATTCCGACGGCAAAGCATTGCAGAGAAGTATATTTTTTCTCTTGGGATGGAAAGAACGGAATGATGGTAGCCCGATGCAGCGAGTACAAGCTGCTGATAGAAAATTCGAATCAACACAATCAGCACCCCTTTAACAAGGAACCACCAAGCGCAAGTAACAACAACACCTTCCGGACAAGCAGATGCCAGCCGAGATTTTCATCGATTTAACGGATAGTCATTACACAATTTAAGTGAATTCGAGTGATAATGTTGAGTGCACTATGAACGATGTGCTCAGTGTAGAACGATAAAAACTAAGTGAAATAAATAATTCGGTTTCGAAAATCGTATTTTGTTTTTGAAATAAAAAAAACAATGCAATTTGGGATTAATTTGGAAGAGTAGGCAACAAATCGATTTAGGAATTTACTACAAATCTCGGACAGAAACCATCTTGAGCGCTCAGAACTATTTCAAAACAACCTGTAAAATACAGGAGACAACCATTGCGAAAATACAGGACGATTTGACAGTTGTTTTCCTGAGCTGTTTTGCTGTCCTGAGATCGTCCTGTAATTTCAGCTGTTGAAAATACAGGACAAAATCGTTCCGACCACAGGAGAAAAGATTAAGTGTGCTCATTTAATCTCCATGGAAAAAGCGCAGACCTGTCATGCTGAGCGCATTGGAAAGCGCGACCAAGCTGATGCCAGGGTGTTTTGAAGCGCGACAAGTAGAAAATCCAATGGGAATGTTGTTTTTTCTCGGTTTGAAGCAGTGATTTCGGGTTTTAACCGCAAAAGTTCGTAGATCCGTCCAAATTTGTGATAATAAACTAAATAATATCTGAATCGACGAGAAAATTTTCATAAATTCTTAGTTCCCGCAAAAAAAAAAGAATTTTGTCGGTTGATATTTCGGCATTTTCGCATCTGATCTGATGAGTTTTTAATTGCTCCCGAAAGAAAGGAGACGATTCAAAGCATTATCAGATGTAAAGAAGTGATGATTTGTAGTGAATTTTGAAAGCGCCATGGCGCGCCAGCTTGGCATACCAATGCGTTGCATTGCTTTCTTATTGGAATTTATAACGCAAAGCGATGCTTGTCGCCTCAGCTTGCCATCAGCCTAACTTTTCGACACGCGTGCTTTCTGCTAAACCGCATATAGTCGCAAAACCCACGGTCCAATGGTTCGTCGAAGGAAGGCATCCAACCCTCAGAAACCTACTCGCATTTCCATACACTCGCCCCCCCCCCCCCCCCTCCACATCTCCCTAAGTTGTCCACGTGGTATGTGAACGGCCCCCTGGCGTCAGCTTTGTCGCGCTTTCCAAAGCGCTCAGTATGACAGGTCTGCGCTTTTTTAATGGAGATTAAAATGAGAGCAGGTATGTCGCGCAGGGCTGGTAGCGAGTCACTTTTTAGTGACTTGGTCACTTTTTTTGGGTCAGTCACTAAAAAGTCACTTTTTTCATCATTTGGTCACTAAAGTCACTATTTTCCGAAAAATGGTCACTTTTATCACCAAAAGTCACTTTTTCCACCGAAAAGGTACCAATGAAAAAGTGATTTGAATTGCGCGTGTTAATATTGACGGTAGTAACGGTAAATTACTTGATCAGTCAGACAGAAAATTTTTTCGCCTCCGGCGGAATTTCGGCATGAATCTCCCTTGGATTGAGACATTTCGATCTACGACATTATTTGACGTTCATGAATTGAAACTAACTTTGATTGTAAATTTTAATTTTTAGTTCAATCAACCTTTTGTATTGAAACTCAAAACTTGATGTACAAAAACCCTATCTCGTCTTTAAGGTGCATTTACAGTTCTTTCGAACGTGAAAATGAAAAAACTTATATTCTCCAAAAACTCGACTATGCTGCATTTCATGGCTGCACGCAGCGAAAAGGTTTTTTATTTCAAAGGAAAGTGCCACGAAAACAAAGGATTTTTTCCTTTGATTTTGGGATAAATAAAAAATACTTTGATTCAAATACATTTTCCTTTGGTTCAAAGAAATGCTTTTTTTGACATGAATCATTTTCTTTGATTCAAAAGACGACATTCTTCGAAACCAATGTCGTTTTTCGTTTGTTTTCATGAAATTTTCCTTAACTTTTAAGTAATTTTGATTTTAATTTGAAAGGATTCTTTCTTTGATTCCGTTAATGTGGTCCTAGAAACTCTAGTACCTCCAGATTTCTTTCGTTATAAGAAAATCAAAACATTTTTTTAATTTATCCATTTTATTAAATTATGAATGTTTATATGTTTTACATTTCAATTACCTAATATCACTGTTTGAAAATTAGGCTTCATTGTCCAAATTTCGCCTCTCAGGACAACACTTTAAGATCTTTCAGCCATATCTGTAAATAGAAAATAGAAGTCTAATTAGACCACAGCAGAATTGACATGTTACTGAATGAAAAAAAAATTACTTCCCGAAACTATACTTACTGTTAAAATATCAAAAGAAGTTCGTTGACGGACAGTTCCATTGGAACAACTGATGAATGGTTTCGACGCCAAACTTTGAGTCTCCTTTGACTGGATCGGAAGATTGCAACCGTTTAGCCGGAACACCGGAACAGTTAGTACATTCCAATTGGCTGCCCTAAAAAATTGTTACGTTGACGGTTTATTTGGAATTTGATTGATTTTGAAAGACCTACCTAGGCATCCACTATCGATTCTTCCCTCAAAGCTGTGGAAGTTTCCAACGCCGGATCGTCCCATCTAAGCCTTCCGGTGCCCTGTGCCGGTTCACAGGTGGTTCGGTTCTGACGGGTTGTTTTTTCCTGTTTGGTTCGTGTTCCGCAGCCGTCGTGGAGGACAGGCCACCGTTTTCCAAA
This sequence comes from Uranotaenia lowii, assembly GCF_029784155.1. Taxonomy (NCBI): domain Eukaryota; kingdom Metazoa; phylum Arthropoda; class Insecta; order Diptera; family Culicidae; genus Uranotaenia; species Uranotaenia lowii. The sequence goes on from NC_073691.1 coordinate 7,879,869, forward strand.
AAGAATCTGAATAATATGTTGACCGTGGGAGCGGCAGCTGAACATTCACTTCACCTTCGTCACAAAACAACATTTTTGTAAAACAATTTTGAAAACATAAGAAAAGGAATAAGAATAACATCTAAGACTGCATGGAAACAAAAAAATACTTTGTTTCAAAGGAAAATTAATCTAAATCAAAGAATTATTACATTGATTTTGAGTCGAAAAAAAAATTCTTTGAACTCAAATTAAATACTTGGATTCAAAGATTTGGCACATCGTTTTGATAAAAAATGAATTCGGTTCAATTCATAATTTACTTGAGTCAATGAAATTGGATTTTGTTTCAATGAACACAAGGTTTTTGAATCAAAGATGTATTTTTTTTATCTCAATGGTACTACTTTTCGCTGCGTGTGCGAAACTAGGTGGAATAGATGCGGAATGGTTGAACGATTATTTTTGAACTGATTTCCTTGTTCAAAGCCCTTTAAGATTTATTTTATTTCAATTCCCCCGATTTTCACTGCGGAATATTTTTTCCGCGTTCACTGACATTCCGCTCGAAGTGTAAACGCACTGAGCGAACGTGAAAACGGAAAACGAACAAGAGTGGTGAATATAAATTCCGCGTTCATTTTCACGTCCGAATGGCAATGTGCATTCTGAAAAAAACTTCACCGCCCGAATAGAAAAACATTGTGAAAAAACCATGAGTTGCATTTTCACATTACCATGTATTTTATGGTTGCCGCTATGAATATCATGGTACAAGAAACCTTGAATGTACTGTCAAATTCATCGTTTTCAACAGTGAAATATACGGTTTAGACCAAAATTACCATGAAAAAAGGGGGTTGTTAAGCAACTTAACCATGAAAAAATGGACTTTTTTCCATACAGTTCAGAACACATAAATATATAGTTCATGGTAATTACAGCTTCCAGATTTTCTCAGGAAAGCTATGAAATTCAATGTTATTTAATGATTTTTTATGGTTTTAAGGAAGATTAAATGCAATGTTATTTCGTGATCTTATTAAATAATTGTTGTGTTTAGTTTTCGTTTATATTATATTTATTTCATTATCATGTTTCACACATCTCACATTCAAACATATTTATATATTTTGTAATAAAAAAAAACTTAATAACACAACTCTGCACCAGAATGCTGCCAACTTTCCCACCAGCTGGAATACATTACGTATTACGAGACTCCGGTCAAGTGGTTTCTTACAATTTCTTCACAGGCTTGTGGGAAGGGATTATGTCGCTGGAAATGATAAAAAAAAGATTATAAATATGATTCTTTCTTTCAAGCTTCGATAATACTCACGATTTTAATCATATTGACTGTTATTTTTGGCAAATATCATCGAAAAATGTGCCGACCAAAATTCTTTGAGCAAAACAAAATTGCCGTGGCTGTCAAAATCCCACACGAAAAATTGAAGATGTGTAAATTTTTGTACTAAAGGCTAGGATGTACTTTTTACCTTGAAGTACATGATCACCTTCGAATTCATTATAAAATTAATGTGACGACCATGGTTCCTGCTATTCGGGCGATGACGGAAAAATTTTTGCTTCATAAAAAATTAGTTTTTTAATTTGTAAGCACATTTGAAGGCAATTAAAGGCTTAAAATACTACGAGTTTGAAATGAAACGCATACGATATTTTTTTTTTAACTTTAAAACCCGCTTGGGCATCATTTAATTGCACCTGTTGGAAGAGTTTCTCGACGAATAAATGTACCTGTTGGAAGAGCTTCTCAACGAATAAATGTAAATGAAGATCATCGAATGGCCAGATTCAATTGAAATAAAAAAAAATAGATTCCGCTTTGTTCAAATGTGTGTTTCAGAAAAGTTATGGAAATAATTATAAAAATTTATGAAATCATTCAAAAATAATGTGTTTTAAGGAGAACTGAAAAGCAGAAAAATTAACAAACAAAAGAGTACTGATGCCTTTTAATTAAATAAAAACCTTTTCAATTGTTTCACTAATTAAAAGTAATTTTGAAATTTTTGTTTGTCAATTTTTAATCAAGAACAAAAAATGGCTATCTTGTAGAAGTTATATTCATAACGTCCTTTCAATAAGTTTTTCAAAAGAAACGAATCGCTATAGCTCGTTACTACTTGATCGATTAATACTTTTTGGGAGTACTTTAAATTCATAAAATTTAATTTAAATTCATTGTATTCAAAGATAAGAACTTTGGGATTATTCGATTAAATCAATCGTTTTCAAAGCTGAATATGTTTTCAAGAAGAACAATATGTTTTTTTTGAAAAATTTGAATTTAAATTTGAGCATTGGTTCGACAAGTATCGATCAAAACATCGGTTGAATGATCTGTCATTTTCCGATCGAAACCAATTTCTACCCGCAGTTGAACAAACCTCTTACTAATTTTGAAGATTTGACCGATTTGACATTTCACTGCGGAATATTTTTTCACTGTGGTGAGTTCACGTTCACGTTCGAGTTCGAGTTCACAAGAACTGTAAACCGGGCTTTAGAATGGGTTTTTATTAAAAAGTGTAACTAAGATTGAGATTGAAACGAACCATTTTTTTTATTAAAAAATTTTTTATGTCATAACAAATGTTATGTTGATATGAAATGTTCTTTATAAAAACAATTTCATACTCAATTTTATTTCGTGTTTTTGTTCTTCTAGTAATTTGGTAATATATCGCATAGTAATTTGGACATTGTGGCACCAATTCATATCAAGAAAATACTACGCACATCGTACTTTTGAGAACAAAACATATTTGACTCAAAAACATAAGTGCGTATGATAATTTTACTATGGTAAACATTCTTGTTGTTTACACTAATTCAGGATCATTAATCATCAAACCCGGTTGTTAAAAAAACTAATTTTGAGCTGCTTTATGTTAAGGAACAACCCTAGGCGACAATAATAATTAGCCGTTAGAATAAGTTTCCCTTAGATTAAACCAAACTAGGCAATCCATGAAAATTCAAATTATCTATAAAACCGCCTACCAGTTTGTATTCTCTATCAGTTCAAATATATTCTGTTAACCAAACCACAGCACACTGTTTCTCTACAGGTTGTGGGCCCAGTGGTCGTTGCCTTGGTAACAGAAGTGAAGTTTTCGCGCACGTGGCTTTAATTCGTTTGAGTGAAAAGTTGTTCACATCGGTCGTCAAATGGAGTCGATTAGAATCCAGCGCGTTTACCTGTTCGACGGGAAGAACTTTTCGAACTGGAGCTTCAGAATGGAGGCATACCTCGAAGAGTTGGGTTTGCTCCATTGCATCCAGAGGAGTCTCGAAGAGGAGGACTTCTACCCGGTGGCGGACGAGGAAGCCGAGGAAGAGCAAAGGGACGCTTTGCGCAAACAGCGACGGTTGGAGGACGCGAAGTGCAAGTCGGTGCTAATCCACAAAATAGCAGACTCGCAGCTGGAATACATCCGTGGAAAGCCGTCCCCGAAGGCCATTTGGGACGCCCTGAGGAACAATTTCGACCGAAAGGGTGTGTCCGGTGTCTTCTTTTTGCTGCAAAGGTTGGCCAGCGCGAAGTACGACGAGAAAGTGTCTCTGGAGGAGCACATTTTGTCGTTCGAGAAGGTGGTCCGTGAACTGGAATCGGCTAACATTAAATTCAACGAGCCGGTGCTGGTTTTCTTTTTGCTGCAGTCTATGCCAAAATCGTACATGCAGCTTATCACGGTTCTGGAGACGCTGCCAGTGGAGCAATGCTCGATGGAATTTGTCAAATCGAGATTGCTGAATGAGGACGTGAAACGGCAACATGGTGCGGTAAAAACGGAACCTGGAACGGCGTTTGCTGGAAAAAGCAGGCGATTCACAGTCAAGTGCTTTAACTGTGGCAAACCTGGTCACAAGCGACCTGATTGTCCAGAGGAACAGAACCGAAAGTGCCATTCTTCCGAGTCAACTGCCAGAAAGAAGATGGGGAGAGCACACGCTGCTGAATCAAACGACGTCGCATTCGTGACGGTGGTGCAGGCGGCTAGGAGCGGCGATGAAGGCAAATTCCGATGGGTGCTTGACAGTGGTGCTTCCGAGCACATGGTCGGTGACAAAAGCTACTTAGTGAACGTTCGTCAACTGAAATCCCCGGTGGTGATCAACGTGGCCAAATCAGGTGTGTCGCTAACGAGTCACTTCGCTGGCGAGGTCAAATTGGCAGCCCTTGTTGACGGCAAGGAAATCAACTGCACTGTCCACGATGTCCTGTACGTGCCTGGTCTTCTCACCAATTTGTTTTCCGTGAAGCAGGTTACGGAACGCGGAATGGAAGTGACTTTCAACAAAAAGAACGCGCACATTCGCCAGAATAAGCGAGTGGTGTGCGTCGCCCCCAGAAGAGGTCGTTTGTACGAGCTGGATGTGAGAATCCGGAGTTTCGGTTCGGCGCTGACGGCAGAAACCGAAGGAAAGCTGTCTTTGTGGCATCGCCGGTACGGGCACATCTGGAAAGCCGGTCTTCAGAAACTGATCCGAAACGAGATGGTCGAAGGTTTGGACGTCGCCGCTGACTCTGAGTCTGGAAGCGAGATTTGCGAGCCCTGCATGAAGGGGAAGCAAGCAAAGTTGCCGTTCGAGGAGTCCTCAAAGCCCCGCTCCTCACGCCCCTTGGAGCTCATCCATACAGACGTGTGTGGAGCTTTCTCGCCAGCATCCTGGAATGGTGGGAAAATCTTCGTGAGCTTCATCGATGACTTCACCCATTTTACCGCCGTCTACATTCTCGAAGCGAAGAGCGAAGTCTTTGAGGCGTTCAGGAAATATGCTGCGATGGCCACTACTCGTTTTGGAACCAAAATCGCCCGATTGAGAAGCGATAATGGTGGCGAGTACATCAACACCGAATTCAAGGAGTACTGCAACGAAAAAGGTATCGTCATGGAAACCACCATCCCCTATACGCCTCAGCAGAACGGCGTCGCCGAGCGCATGAACAGAACCATCATGGAGCGTGCTCGGGCGATGCTGGACGAGTCCGAATTCCAACGATACATGTGGTCCGAAGCGGTTTTAGCAGCAGTGTTTGTCATCAACCGGAGCCCCACCGCTGCTTTGATGGAAGCAAAAACGCCGTACGAGATGTGGTTCGGACACAAGCCAAACGTGTCTAAACTGCGTGTCTTCGGAAGCAAGGCGTTTGTACACATCCCGAAGGAGAAGAGGTCCAAACTTGATCCGAAGAGCCATGTGTGTTTCCTGGTTGGATACGGGAACAACGGATATCGTCTGTGGGATCCTGTTCAACGAAAAGTGATCGTCGCTCGAGACGTAGTAGTGCAAGAAAAGGAAGTGAAAAGTGTTAAATACAGTGATGATCATCTCGTGTCAGATTCAGTGAAACAAAATGGACATAAAGACAATTTTAGTGAAAAAGTAGAATCTGACGACGAATCTATATGGGATGATCAACTGATTGACGAAAGTGATCAAAGTGAAACTGAAAAATTCTCGAATATCGAAACAGTGATAGACAATATTGAAAAAGTGCCAGTAAGAAGAAGTGGACGAGCGAAAAAGCGGCCGGCTCGTTTTTCTGACTACGAGTTGAATCCATCCCCGAAACGCCACGCTGGTCGATGCGATTCTGAAGACGAGAGCTACATCGCCTTTGCATTAAATGCCGAGGCCTACGTCGAAGAGCTGCCAGAAGACATCGAGAAACTCAAAAAGCGTGACGATTGGCCGTTGTGGAAAGCTGCTATCGACGAAGAGATGCGGTCCTTGGAGAAGAACCGCACCTGGAATCTTGTCGACCCCCCAACCGGAAGTCGAGTTGTGCCGTGCAAGTGGGTGTTCAAAATCAAGAAGGATGACGTTAAACCGGCCCGGTACAAAGCTCGACTGGTCGCCAAAGGCTGCTCTCAACGTGCTGGGTACGACTACCACGAAACGTATGCCCCGGTGGTTCGGATGAGTACCGTTCGAACGCTCTTGGCCGTGGCGGTCCAGCAAGACTTACACCTGCACCAGATGGACGTTCGCACCGCCTTCCTTAACGGAAATCTGGAAGAGACGGTGTACATTCGACAGCCACCAGGATTTGAGAGGGGGAATAAAGTGTGCCGACTGAACAAATCCCTGTACGGCCTGAAGCAGGCGCCCCGCAGCTGGAACGAGCGATTCAATAAGTACATCCTGGAGTTAGGTTTCAAGCGGTCTCCCTACGACAACTGCCTGTACACCCTGGTGACTGAAAACTTCAAGGTGTACTTGATCCTCTACGTGGACGACATCTTGATTGCGACGGATTCCACCGAGAAATTGAAGTGGATCAAATCGCAACTAGCAGCCGAGTTCGAGATGGAAGATCTGAAAGATGTCAGCACTTTTCTTGGCCTAAAAATTGAGCGCAACCGGAAGCAAGGTACATTGTCCATCAGTCAAGCCGGGTATGTATCTTCCCTGCTTGAGCGGTTTGGAATGCGGAACTGCAAGCCTGTTGCCACCCCACTAGAGACGAACCTTAAGCTGGCTCGAAATTCCGAAAGCGAGAAGTCAACGCAGCAGCCTTATCGAGAGCTCATCGGTTGCCTTACATACTTGATGCTCTCCTCGCGACCGGATATCAGCTTTGCGGTTAACTACCTGAGTCGGTTCCAGAATGGTGCCACTGATACGCATTGGGCCTATTTGAAGCGTGTCTTGCGGTACCTCCAAGGGACGAAGGATTTTCGGTTGGTCTACACCAAGCAAGACGAAGGCGACGAGCCAATCATCGGTTTCGCTGATGCTGACTGGGGGAACGATGTCGTTACTCGGCATTCTACCTCCGGTTACCTGTTCCAGATTTTCGGCAA